>NW_027456976.1:0-218198 GCF_040206685.1 Ascaphus truei
CTCTCCCTTTCCTTGTCTCTCCCTCTCCCTTGTCTCTCCATTCTCTATCCCTTCTCCTTCTCTCTCCCTTTCCTTCTATCTCCCTTTCCTTCTCTCTCCCTTTTCCTTCTCTCTCCCTTTCCTTCTCTCTCCCTTTTCCTTCTCTCTCCCTTTCTTTCTCTCTCCCTTCTCTCTCCCTTTTCTCACTCCCTTCTCTATCCCTCTGCCTTCTCTCTCCCTTCTCTCTCCCTATCCATTCTCTCTCCCTCTTCCTTCTCTCTCCCTCTTCCTTCTCTCTCCCTCTTCCTTCTCTCTCCCTTTCCAATCTCTCTCCCTTTTCCTTGTCTCTCCATTCTCTCCCTTTTCCTTTCCCCTCCCCTTTCCTTTGCTCTCCCTCTCCCTTCTCTCTCTCTCCACTCCCTTCTCTCTCTCTCTCCCCCTCCCTTCTCTCTCCCCTCCCTTATAACTCCCTCGTCATTCCCTCTCCCTTCTCTCTCTCCCTTTCCTTCTCTCTCACCCTCTTCCTTCTCTCTCCCTCTCCCTCTACCTTCTCTATCCCTCTCCCTTCTCTCTCCCTTTTCCTTGTCACTCCCTCATCACTCTCTCTCTCCCTTCTCTCTCTCTCTCCCTTTTCTCTCTCCCTCTTCTTTCGCTCTCCCTTTCCTTCTCTCTCCCTTTTCCTTCTCTCTCCCTTTTCCTTCTCTCTCCTTTTCCCTTCTCTCTCCCTTTTCTTCTCTCTCCCTTTTCTCACTCCCTTCTCTATCCCTCTGCCTTTCTCTCCCTTCTCTCTCCCTATCCCTTCTCTCTCCCTCTTCCTTCTCTCTCCCTCTTCCGTCTCTCTCCCTTTCCATGCTATCTCCCTTTTCCTTATCTCTCCATTCTCTCCCTTTTCCTTTCCCCTACCCTTTCCTTCGCTCTCCCTCTCCCTTCTCTCTCTCTCCACTCCCTTCTCTCTCTCCCCCTCCCTTCTCTCTCCCTCTCCCTTATAACTCCTCGTCATTCCCTCTCCCTCCTCTCTCTCAACCATTCCTTTCTCTCTCACCCTCTTCCTTCTCTCTGTCTCTCCCTCTCTCTTCTCTCTCTCCCTTCTCTCTCCTCTCTCCCTCTCCTTCTCTCTCACTCTCCCTTCTCTCTCCATTTTCCTTGTCACTCCCTCATCTCTCTCTCTCTCTCTCTCTCTCTCTCTCTCTCTCCCTTCTCCATCTTCCTTCTTCTCCATCTCCCTTCTCTCTACATCTACCTTCTCTCTCTCCGTATCCCTTCTCTCTCTCCCTCTTCCTTCTCTCTCTCCCTCTTCCTTCTCTCTCTCCCTCTTCCTTCTCTCTCTCCCTCTTCCTTCTCTCTCCCTATCCCTTGTCGCTCCCTCTCCCTTGTTTCTACCTCTCCCTTGTCTCTCCATTCTCTCTCCCTCTTCCTTCTCTCTCCCTCTTCCTCTCTCTCCCTCTTCCTTCTCTCTCCCTCTTCCTTCCCTCTCCCTCTCCCTTCTCTCTCTCCCTTCTCTCTCTCCTCTCTCCCTCTACCTTCTCTCTCCCTCTCCCTTCTCAATCCCTTTCCTTGTCACTCCCTCATCACTCTCTCTCTCTCCTTCTCTCTCTCTCCCTTCTCCATCTTCCTTCTTTCTCCATCTCCCTTCTCTCTACATCTACCTTCTCTCTCTCCCTATCCCTTCTCTCTCTCCCTATCCCTTCTCTCTCTCCCTATCCCTTCTCTCTCTCCCTATCCCTTCTCTCTCTCCCTCTTCCTTCTCTCTCCCTATCCCTTGTCGCTCCCTCTCCCTTGTTTCTACCTCTCCCTTGTCTCTCCATTCTCTCTCCCTCTTCCTTCCCTCTCCCTCTTCCTTCTCTCCCCATCTTCCTTCTCTCTCCATCTTCCTTCTCTCTCCATCTTCCTTCTCTCTCCATCTTCCTTCTCTCTCTCCTTCCACTTCCTCTCTCTCCATTTCCCTTTCCCTCCCTCTCCCTTCTCTCTCCCTCTCCTTCTCTCTCCCTCTCTCTCCCTTTCACCCCTTCTTCTCCCTCTCCTTCTCTCTCCCCCTTACCTTCTCTCTCCTCTCCTTCCTCTCCCTCTTCCTTCTCTCTCCCTTTCCATCTCTCTCCCTTCCCTTTCTCTCTCCTTCCATCACCTCCCTTCCTTCACTCCTACCAACCCCTCCTCTCTCCTCTCCACTCCCTCTCTCTCACTCCCTCCCTTCACTCACCCTCCCTCCACTCCTCTCCCTCTCCCTCTCTCTCTCCCTCCCTCCCTCTCTCCAACTCTCTAACACTAACACATCAACACAACACCTCTCTCTCTCCCCTCTCTCCCTCTCCCTCTCCCTTCTCTCCTCTCCATCTCTCCCTCTCCCTCTCTCTCCTTCTCTCCTTTCCTTCTCCCTTCTCCTCTCCCTCTCTCTCTCTCACTTCCTCTCTCTCTCCTCTCTCCCTCCCTTCTCTCTCACTCCCTTCTCTCCCTCTCCCTTCTCTCTCCCTCTCTCTCTCCTCTCCTTCTCTCCCTCCCTTCTCTCTCTCTCCTCTACTCCCTTCTCCTTCCCTCTCTTCTTCTCACCCTTTCTTCTCTCTTTCTTCTCATCCCTTAACCTCTTCCTTCCTATCTCTCCTTCTTCCCTCTCCCTTCTCTCTTCTCACCTTCCTTTCTTCTCTCCTTTCTTTCTTCTTCTCTTTCACTCTCATCACTTTCTCTCCTCTCTCTCTCTCTCTCTCCCTTCTCTCTCTCTCCCTTCTCCATCTTCCTTCTTTCTCCATCTCCCTTCTCTCTACATCTACCTTCTCTCTCTCCGTATCCCTTCTCTCTCTCCGTATCCCTTCTCTCTCTCCGTATCCCTTCTCTCTCTCCATATCCCTTTTCTCTCTCCCTCTTCCTTCTCTCTCCCTATCCCTTGTCGCTCCCTCTGCCTTGTTTCTACCTCTCCCTTGTCTCTCCATTCTCTCTCCCTCTTCCTTCCCTCTCCCTCTTCCTTCCCTCTCCCTCTTCCTTCTCTCTCCATCTTCCTTCTCTCTCCATCTTCCTTCTCTCTCCATCTTCCTTCTCTCTCCCTTTCCATTCTCTCTCCCTTTTCCTTTCCGCTCCCTTTTCCTTCTCTCTCCCTCTCCCTTCTCTCTCCCTCCTCTCTCCCTTGTCACCCCCTCCTCTCTCCCTCTCCCTTCTCTCTCCCTATCCCTTCTCTCTCCCTTTCCTTGTCTCTCCCTCTCCCTTGTCTCTCCATTCTCTCTCCCTTTTCCTTCCCTCTCCCTTTCCTTCTCTCTCCCTTTTCCTTCTCTCTCCCTTTTCCTTCTCTCTCCTTTTCCCTTCTATCTCCCTTTTCTTTCTCTCTCCCTTTTCTCACTCCCTTCTCTATCCCTCTGCCTTTCTCTCCCTTCTCTCTCCCTATCCCTTCTCTCTCCCTCTTCCTTCTCTCTCCCTCTTCCGTCTCTCTCCCTTTCCATGCTATCTCCCTTTTCCTTATCTCTCCATTCTCTCCCTTTTCCTTTCCCCTACCCTTTCCTTCGCTCTCCCTCTCCCTTCTCTCTCTCTCCACTCCCTTCTCTCTCTCCCCCTCCCTTCTCTCTCCCTCTCCCTTATAACTCCCTCGTCATTCCCTCTCCCTCCTCTCTCTCAACCATTCCTTTCTCTCTCACCCTCTTCCTTCTCTCTGTCTCTCCCTCTCTCTTCTCTCTCTCCCTTCTCTCTCCTCTCTCCCTCTCCCTTCTCTCTCACTCTCCCTTCTCTCTCCATTTTCCTTGTCACTCCCTCATCTCTCTCTCTCTCTCTCTCTCTCTCTCTCTCTCTCTCTCTCCCTTCTCCATCTTCCTTCTTCTCCATCTCCCTTCTCTCTACATCTACCTTCTCTCTCTCCGTATCCCTTCTCTCTCTCCCTCTTCCTTCTCTCTCTCCCTCTTCCTTCTCTCTCTCCCTCTTCCTTCTCTCTCTCCCTCTTCCTTCTCTCTCCCTATCCCTTGTCGCTCCCTCTCCCTTGTTTCTACCTCTCCCTTGTCTCTCCATTCTCTCTCCCTCTTCCTTCTCTCTCCCTCTTCCTTCTCTCTCCCTCTTCCTTCTCTCTCCCTCTTCCTTCCCTCTCCCTCTCCCTTCTCTCTCTCCCTTCTCTCTCTCCTCTCTCCCTCTACCTTCTCTCTCCCTCTCCCTTCTCAATCCCTTTTCCTTGTCACTCCCTCATCACTCTCTCTCTCTCCCTTCTCTCTCTCTCCCTTCTCCATCTTCCTTCTTTCTCCATCTCCCTTCTCTCTACATCTACCTTCTCTCTCTCCCTATCCCTTCTCTCTCTCCCTATCCCTTCTCTCTCTCCCTATCCCTTCTCTCTCTCCCTATCCCTTCTCTCTCTCCCTCTTCCTTCTCTCTCCCTATCCCTTGTCGCTCCCTCTCCCTTGTTTCTACCTCTCCCTTGTCTCTCCATTCTCTCTCCCTCTTCCTTCCCTCTCCCTCTTCCTTCTCTCCCCATCTTCCTTCTCTCTCCATCTTCCTTCTCTCTCCATCTTCCTTCTCTCTCCATCTTCCTTCTCTCTCCCTTTCCATTCTCTCTTTCCATTTTCCTTTTCCCTCCCTTTTCCTTCTCTCTCCCTCTCCCTTCTCTCTCCCTCCTCTCTCCCTTGTCACCCCCTTCTCTCTCCCTCTCCCTTCTCTCTCCCTATCCCTTCTCTCTCCCTTTCCTTGTCTCTCCCTCTCCCTTGTCTCTCCATTCTCTCTCCCTATCCCTTCTCTCTCCCTCTTCCTTCTCTCTCCCTCTTACTTCTCACTCCCTTTCCATGCTCTCTCCCTTTCCATGCTCTCTCCCTTTTCCTTATCTCTCCATTCTCTCCCTTTTCCTTGCCTCCCCTTTCCTTCGCTCTCCCTCTCCCTTCTCTCTCTCTCCACTCCCTTCTCTCTCTCTCCACTCCCTTCTCTCTCTCTCCCCCTCCCTTCTCTCTCCCTCTCCCTTATAACTCCCTCGTCATTCCCTCTACCTCTCTCTCTCCCTCTCCCTTCTCTCTCTCTCCCTTTTCTCTCTCCTCTCTCCCTCTCCCTTCTCTCTCCCTCTCCCTTCTCTCTCCCTTTTCCTTGTCACTCCCTCATCACTCTCTTTCTCTCCCTTCTCTCTCTCTCTCCCTTTTCTCTCTCCCTCTTCCTTCGCTCTCCCTATCCCTTCTCTCTCCCTTTCCTTGTCTCTCCCTCTTCCTTGTCTCTCCATTCTCTCTCCCTTCTCATTCTCTCTCCCTTTTCCTTCTATCTCCCTTTCCTTCTCTCTCCCTTTTCCTTCTCTCTCCCTTTTCCTTCTCTCTCCCTTTTCTTTCTCTCTCCATTTTCTCACTCCCTTCTCTATCCCTCTGCCTTCTCTCTCCCTTCTCTCTCCCTATCCATTCTCTCTCCCTCTTCCTTCTCTCTCCCTCTTCCTTCTCTCTCCCTTTCCAATCTCTCTCCCTTTTCCTTGTCTCTCCATTCTCTCCCTTTTCCTTTCCCCTCCCCTTTCCTTGCTCTCCCTCTCCCTTCTCTCTCTCTCCACTCCCTTCTCTCTCTCTCTCCCCCTCCCTTCTCTATCCCTCTCCCTTATAACTCCCTGATCATTCCCTCTACCTCTCTCTCCCCCTCTCCCTTCTCTCTCTCTCCCTTTCCCTTCTCTCGCACCCTCTTCCTTCTCTCTGTCTATCCCTCTCCCTTCTCTCTCTCCCTTCTCTCTCTCCTCTCTCCCTCTCCCTTCTCTCTCCCTCTCCCTTCTCTCTCCCTTTTCCTTGTCACTCCCTCATCACTCTCTCCCTCTCCCTTCTCTCTCCCTCTCCCTTCTCTCTCCCTATCCCTTCTCTCTCCCTATCCCTTCTCTCTCCCTTTCCTTGTCTCTCCCTCTCCCTTGTCTCTCCATTCTCTCTCCCTCTTCCTTCTCTCTCCCTCTTCCTTCTCTCTCCCTTTTCCTTCTATCTCCCTTTCCTTCTCTCTCCCTTTTCCTTCTCTCTCCCTTTACCTTCTCTCTCATTTTGCCTTCTCTCTCCCTTTTCTCTCCCTTTTCTCTCCCTTTTCTCTCCCTTTTCTCTCCCTTTTCTCTCCCTTTTCTTTTCCTTTTCTCTCCCTTTTCCTTTTCTCTCCCTTTTCCTTTTCTCTCCCTTTTCCTTTTCTCTCCCTTTTCCTTTTCTTTCCCTTTTCCTTTTCTCTCCCTCACCCTTCTCTCTCCCTCTCCCTTCTCTCTCCATCTCCCTTCTCTCTACATCTACCTTCTCTCTCTCCGTATCCCTTCTTCCTCTCCCTATCCCTTCTCTCTCTCCCTATCCCTTCTCTCTCCCTATCCCTTATCTCTCCCTTTCCTTGTCTCTCCCTCTCCCTTCTCTCTCCCTTTTCTTTCTCTCTCCCTTCTCTCTCCCTTTTCTCACTCCCTTCTCTATCCCTCTGCCTTCTCTCTCCCTTCTCTCTCCCTATCCCATCTCTCTCCCTCTTCCTTCTCTCTCCTTCTTCCTTCTCTCTCACTTTCCATGCTCTCTCCCTTTTCCTTGTCTCTCCATTCTCTCCCTTTTCCTTTCCCCTCTCCTTTCCTTCGCTCTCCCTCTCCCTTCTCTCTCCCTCCTCTCTCCCTTGTCACTTCCATCTCTCTCCCTCTCCCTTTTCTCTCACTATCCCTTCTCTCTCCCTTTCCTTGTCTCTCCCTCTCCCTTGTCTCTCCATTCTCTCTCCCTCTTCCTTCTCTCTCCCTTTTCCTTCTATCTCCATTTCCTTCTCTCTCCCTTTTCATTTTCTCTCCCTTTTCCTTTTCTCTCCCTCTCCCTTCTCTCTCCCTCTCCCTTCTCTGTCCCTCCTCTCACACTTGTCTCTCCCTGCTTTCTCTCTCTCCCTTCTCTCTCCCTCTCTTCTCTCTCCCTCTCCCTTCTCTCTCCCTCTCCCTTCTCTCAATTTTTTTCTCTCTTACTCCCACTCTATCTCTTTCACTTCAACCCGTCTCTTGCTCTCACACACATTTCTTTCTTCCACTTCTCTCTCTCTCTTTTTCTTTCTCACACCCTCTCTTTCTCTCCCTGCTCTCTATTACTCTCCCTGACTAGCATCCCTGCTCCTTCTAAATCACCTGTATTTTACTCTCACAAATGTCCTTTCTTTCTCTCTCTCTTTCAAGGACTACCACTCTCCCCTCTCTCTCACAAACCCCTCTCTCACTCAGTCTAAGCATTGTTTATTTAGTCCATCAGTGAAAGAGGGTCCTCAACTGCATTGCTCTAAAGGGGATTGCATTATATTTTTTCACTTATCTTGGGTAAAATTTATTTGCAGTATGAAAATAGGTAAGTTCGTCTATCAAGATGATGTTCACAAAGGACATACTAACAAGGAGGTAAGTAGTTGAGGTAAGTGAGTACACCTACACAATGCATTGCTTTTATCTCTCAGGATATAAAGCTTTGAGTTGATTTCTCTCCCTTTACACGAGTGTGCCCTTTTAGAGTCAGGCAGTGAACTCTTCGCTACTGTCCCATCTGCAGCGCTAGCTCGACTGTAAATTGGGGGAAGAAAGCATACCCCTTTACGGACGATAGACAGTAGTGCTTCTTCACTCCTAGCATACGGCAGAGGAGAAGCTCCGCTCTGTACAAAACGGATCTAGTCCTCAATGTCCAAGTACTTAGTAGTGAGGTAAAAGCTAGCTCTTTACCTCTAAGGGTGCCTCTCGCTAACATGCAACGAATGCAAGAGTTTTCAAATTTTTGAATGACTAACTGCATATAAATGCAACATGTCAATTGGATAGGGAATAGAATATATACAACAAAATAGAAAGGGCAGGCTCACAGACTGATTCCATGCCCTCCCTCACCCGCTCTTGACCCATGTTCACTATCACCCACCACCTCATCCACCTTCACCCTCACACTCATCCACCTTCACCCACCCACCATTGCCCCCTCACCAACACCTTCACTCACCCACACCTTCACTCATCCCCCTACCTCACCTACATTCACCAACCTTTAACCCCACTTAAACACACCCTCCCTCTTCCACCTTAATCTTCACCCTCCCTCACCCATGTTCACTCTACCTTACTGGCCTCAACCTTACCTACAAAGCCTCCTATACCCATATTAACCATCCCTCACCCACCTTCAACATCACCTTCCCACACCCTCCTTCACCCAACCTCCCTCACCCACCTTCTACCCTCATCATCCATATTAAAATTCACCTTCACCACCCTTACCTGCACACCAATACCCAGCCTCACCCTTGCCCACTCACCCATACCTGAACTGACCCACACTTTTTTCACCCACCTTCATCCTCACCCTCCCAGACACATTTACTCACCCTCCCTAATCCACCTTCAACACCACCTACCCACTCTCTTCATCATCCACCTTCCCTCAAAAACCTTCAACCTCCTTACCCACACCCACCATACATCCCTAAACCTCCCTCACCCACCTACCCACAACCTCCCTCACGTTCTTACCCACTTACACTTTTTCTTACCACACTTTCAACCCCAAACCACACCCTCCCTAAATTGTTCAGAACTTAACTCTCATTGGCCAAGTACCTAAATGAGTCACATAACTAAAAATGTTCTATTCTTTTTTCACCAAACACAAATACAAAAATAATCGTAAGGGTCAACCCTAACCCTAACTTTCAACGCTAACCCTAACTCTTCTCTGATTGGTTAGTACCCAAATGAGTCACATACCTAAATTTTCGTATTCCCCTATAACCCTGGGCCAAACAAAAATAGAAAAATAATCCTAAGTGTCAACCCTAACTTTCAACCCTAACTTTCAACCCTAACTTTCAACCCTAACTTTCAACCCTAACTTTCAACCCTAACTCTTCTCTGATTGGTTAGTACCCAAATGAGTCACATACCTAAATTTTCGTATTCCCCTATAACCCTGGGCCAAACAAAAATAGAAAAATAATCCTAAGTGTCAACCCTAACTTTCAACCCTAACTTTCAACCCTAACTTTCAACCCTAACTTTCAACCCTAACTTTCAACCCTAACTCTTCTCTGATTGGTTAGTACCCAAATGAGTCACATACCTAAATTTTCGTATTCCCCTATAACCCTAACCCTAACCCTAACCCTAACCCTAACCCTAACCCTAACCCTAACCCTAACCCTAACCGTCAACCCTAACCGTCAACCCTAACCTTCAACCCTAACTTTCAACCCTAACTTTCAACCCTAACTCTTCTCTGATTGGTTAGTACCCAAATGAGTCACATACCTAAATTTTCGTATTCCCCTATAACCCTGGGCCAAACAAAAATAGAAAAATAATCCTAACTTTCAACCCTAACTTTCAACCCTAACTTTCAACCCTAACTTTGAACCCTAACTTTCAACCCTAACTTTCAACCCTAACTCTTCTCTGATTGGTTAGTACCCAAATGAGTCACATACCTAAATTTTCGTATTCCCCTATAAACCTGGGCCAAACAAAAATAGAAAAATAATCCTAAGTGTCAACCCTAACTTTCAACCCTAACTTTCAACCCTAACTTTCAACCCTAACTCTTCTCTGATTGGTTAGTACCCAAATGAGTCACATACCTAAATTTTCGTATTCCCCTATAACCCTGGGCCAAACAAAAATAGAAAAATAATCCTAAGTGTCAACCCTAACTTTCAACCCTAACTTTCAACCCTAACTTTCAACCCTAACTTTCAACCCTAACTCTTCTCTGATTGGTTAGTACCCAAATGAGTCACATACCTAAATTTTCGTATTCCCCTATCACCCTGGGCCAAACAAAAATAGAAAAATAATCCTAAGTGTCAACCCTAACTTTCAACCCTAACTTTCAACCCTAACTTTCAACCCTAACTCTTCTCTGATTGGTTAGTACCCAAATGAGTCACATACCTAAATTTTCGTATTCCCCTATAACCCTAACCCTAACCCTAACCCTAACCCTAACCCTAACCCTAACCCTAACCCTAACCCTAACCCTAAATTTTCGTATTCCCCTATAACCCTGGGCCAAACAAAAATAGAAAAATAATCCTAAGTGTCAACCCTAACTTTCAACCCTAACTTTCAACCCTAACTATTCTCTGATTGGTTAGTACCCAAATGAGTCACATACCTAAATTTTCGTATTCCCCTATAACCCTGGGCCAAACAAAAATAGAAAAATAATCCTAAGTGTCAACCCTAACTTTCAACCCTAACTTTCAACCCTAACTTTCAACCCTAACTTTCAACCCTAACTTTCAACCCTAACTTTCAACCCTAACTCTTCTCTGATTGGTTAGTACCCAAATGAGTCACATACCTAAATTTTCGTATTCCCCTATAACCCTGGGCCAAACAAAAATAGAAAAATAATCCTAAGTGTCAACCCTAACTTTCAACCCTAACTTTCAACCCTAACTTTCAACCCTAACTTTCAACCCTAACTCTTCTCTGATTGGTTAGTACCCAAATGAGTCACATACCTAAATTTTCGTATTCCCCTATAACCCTGGGCCAAACAAAAATAGAAAAATAATCCTAAGTGTCAACCCTAACTTTCAACCCTAACTCTTCTCTGATTGGTTAGTACCCAAATGAGTCACATACCTAAATTTTCGTATTCCCCTATAACCCTGGGCCAAACAAAAATAGAAAAATAATCCTAAGTGTCAACCCTAACTTTCAACCCTAACTTTCAACCCTAACTTTCAACCCTAACTTTCAACCCTAACTTTCAACCCTAACTCTTCTCTGATTGGTTAGTACCCAAATGAGTCACATACCTAAATTTTCGTATTCCCCTATAACCCTGGGCCAAACAAAAATAGAAAAATAATCCTAAGTGTCAACCCTAACTTTCAACCCTAACTTTCAACCCTAACTCTTCTCTGATTGGTTAGTACCCAAATGAGTCACATACCTAAATTTTCGTATTCCCCTATAACCCTGGGCCAAACAAAAATAGAAAAATAATCCTAAGTGTCAACCCTAACTTTCAACCCTAACTTTCAACCCTAACTTTCAACCCTAACTTTCAACCCTAACTTTCAACCCTAACTTTCAACCCTAACTCTTCTCTGATTGGTTAGTACCCAAATGAGTCACATACCTAAATTTTCGTATTCCCCTATAACCCTGGGCCAAACAAAAATAGAAAAATAATCCTAAGTGTCAACCCTAACTTTCAACCCTAACTTTCAACCCTAACTTTCAACCCTAACTCTTCTCTGATTGGTTAGTACCCAAATGAGTCACATACCTAAATTTTCATATTCCCCTATAACCCTGGGCCAAACAAAAATAGAAAAATAATCCTAAGTGTCAACCCTAACTTTCAACCCTAACTTTCAACCCTAACTTTCAACCCTAACTTTCAACCCTAACTCTTCTCTGATTGGTTAGTACCCAAATGAGTCACATACCTAAATTTTCGTATTCCCCTATAACCCTGGGCCAAACAAAAATAGAAAAATAATCCTAAGTGTCAACCCTAACTTTCAACCCTAACTTTCAACCCTAACTTTCAACCCTAACTTTCAACCCTAACTTTCAACCCTAACTCTTCTCTGATTGGTTAGTACCCAAATGAGTCACATACCTAAATTTTCATATTCCCCTATAACCCTGGGCCAAACAAAAATAGAAAAATAATCCTAAGTGTCAACCCTAACTTTCAACCCTAACTTTCAACCCTAACTTTCAACCCTAACTCTTCTCTGATTGGTTAGTACCCAAATGAGTCACATACCTAAATTTTCGTATTCCCCTATAACCCTGGGCCAAACAAAAATAGAAAAATAATCCTAACTTTCAACCCTAAATTTCAACCCTAACTTTCAACCCTAACTTTCAACCCTAACTTTCAACCCTAACTTTCAACCCTAACTCTTCTCTGATTGGTTAGTACCCAAATGAGTCACATACCTAAATTTTCGTATTCCCCTATAACCCTGGTCCAAACAAAAATAGAAAAATAATCCTAAATGTCAACCCTAACTTTCAACCCTAACTTTCAACCCTAACTTTCAACCCTAACTTTCAACCCTAACTCTTCCCTGATTGGTTAGTACCCAAATGAGTCACATACCTAAATTTTCGTATTCCCCTATAACCCTGGGCCAAACAAAAATAGAAAAATAATCCTAAGTGTCAACCCTAACATTCAACCCTAACTTTCAACCCTAACTTTCAACCCTAACTTTCAACCCTAACTCTTCTCTGATTGGTTAGTACCCAAATGAGTCACATACCTAAATTTTCGTATTCCCCTATAACCCTGGGCCAAACAAAAATAGAAAAATAATCCTAAGTGTCAACCCTAACTTTCAACCCTAACTTTCAACCCTAACTTTCAACCCTAACTTTCAACCCTAACTTTCAACCCTAACTTTCAACCCTAACTCTTCTCTGATTGGTTAGTACCCAAATGAGTCACATACCTAAATTTTCGTATTCCCCTATAACCCTGGGCCAAACAAAAATAGAAAAATAATCCTAAGTGTCAACCCTAACTTTCAACCCTAACTTTCATCCCTAACTTTCAACCCTAACTCTTCTCTGATTGGTTAGTACCCAAATGAGTCACATACCTAAATTTTCGTATTCCCCTATAACCCTGGGCCAAACAAAAATAGAAAAATAATCCTAAGTGTCAACCCTAACTTTCAACCCTAACTTTCAACCCTAACTTTCAACCCTAACTTTCAACCCTAACTCTTCTCTGATTGGTTAGTACCCAAATGAGTCACATACCTAAATTTTCGTATTCCCCTATAACCCTGGGCCAAACAAAAATAGACAAATAATCCTAAGTGTCAATCCTAACTTTCAACCCTAACTTTCAACCCTAACTTTCAACCCTAACTCTTCTCTGATTGGTTAGTACCCAAATGAGTCACATACCTAAATTTTCGTATTCCCCTATAACCCTGGGCCAAACAAAAATAGAAAAATAATCCTAAATGTCAACCCTAACTTTCAACCCTAACTTTCAACCCTAACTTTCAACCCTAACTCTTCTCTGATTGGTTAGTACCCAAATGAGTCACATACCTAAATTTTCGTATTCCCCTATAACCCTGGGCCAAACAAAAATAGAAAAATAATCCTAAGTGTCAACCCTAACTTTCAACCCTAACTTTCAACCCTAACTTTCAACCCTAACTTTCAACCCTAACTCTTCTCTGATTGGTTAGTACCCAAATGAGTCACATACCTAAATTTTCGTATTCCCCTATAACCCTGGGCCAAACAAAAATAGAAAAATAATCCTAAATGTCAACCCTAACTTTCAACCCTAACTTTCAACCCTAACTTTCAACCCTAACTTTCAACCCTAACTCTTCTCTGATTGGTTAGTACCCAAATGAGTCACATACCTACATTTTCGTATTCCCCTATAACCCTGGGCCAAACAAAAATAGACAAATAATCCTAAGTGTCAACCCTAACTTTCAATAGTAACTTTCAACCCTAACTTTCAACCCTAACTTTCAACCCTAACTCTTCTCTGATTGGTTAGTACCCAAATGAGTCACATACGTAAATTTTCGTATTCCCCTATAACCCTGGGCCAAACAAAAATAGAAAAATAATCCTAACTTTCAACCCTAACTTTCAACCCTAACTTTCAACCCTAACTTTCAACCCTAACTTTCAACCCTAACTCTTCTCTGATTGGTTAGTACCCAAATGAGTCACATACCTAAATTTTCGTATTCCCCTATAACCCTGGGCCAAACAAAAATAGACAAATAATCCTAAGTGTCAACCCTAACTTTCAATCCTAACTTTCAACCCTAACTTTCAACCCTAACTTTCAACCCTAACTCTTCTCTGATTGGTTAGTACCCAAATGAGTCACATACCTAAATTTTCGTATTCCCCTATAACCCTAACCCTAACCCTAACCCTAACCCTAACCCTAACCCTAACCCTAACCCTAACCCTAACCCTAACTTTCAACCCTAACTTTCAACCCTAACTTTCAACCCTAACTTTCAACCCTAACTCTTCTCTGATTGGTTAGTACCCAAATGAGTCACATACCTAAATTTTCGTATTCCCCTATAACCCTAACCCTAACCCTAACCCTAACCCTAACCCTAACCCTAACCCTAACCCTAACTTTCAACCCTAACTTTCAACCCTAACTTTCAACCCTAACTTTCAACCCTAACTCTTCTCTGATTGGTTAGTACCCAAATGAGTCACATACCTAAATTTTCGTATTCCCCTATAACCCTAACCCTAACCCTAACCCTAACCCTAACCCTAATAATCCTAACTTTCAACCCTAACTTTCAACCCTAACTTTCAACCCTAACTTTCAACCCTAACTCTTCTCTGATTGGTTAGTACCCAAATGAGTCACATACCTAAATATTCGTATTCCCCTATAACCCTGGGCCAAACAAAAATAGAAAAATAATCCTAAGTGTCAACCCTAACTTTCAACCCTAACTTTCAACCCTAACTTTCAACCCTAACTTTCAACCCTAACTCTTCTCTGATTGGTTAGTACCCAAATGAGTCTTACCTAAATTTTCGTATTCCCCTATAACCCTGGGCCAAACAAAAATAGAAAAATAATCCTAACTTTCAACCCTAAATTTCAACCCTAACTTTCAACCCTAACTTTCAACCCTAACTTTCAACCCTAACTTTCAACCCTAACTCTTCTCTGATTGGTTAGTACCCAAATGAGTCACATACCTAAATTTTCGTATTCCCCTATAACCCTGGGCCAAACAAAAATAGAAAAATAATCCTAAGTGTCAACCCTAACTTTCAACCCTAACTTTCAACCCTAACTCTTCTCTGATTTGTTAGTACCCAAATGAGTCACATACCTAAATTTTCGTATTCCCCTATAACCCTGGGCCAAACAAAAATAGAAAAATAATCCTAAGTGTCAACCCTAACTTTCAACCCTAACTTTCAACCCTAACTTTCAACCCTAACTTTCAACCCTAACTTTCAACCCTAACTTTCAACCCTAACTCTTCTCTGATTGGTTAGTACCCAAATGAGTCACATACCTAAATTTTCGTATTCCCCTATAACCCTGGGCCAAACAAAAATAGAAAAATAATCCTAAGTGTCAACCCTAACTTTCAACCCTAACTTTCAACCCTAACTTTCAACCCTAACTTTCAACCCTAACTCTTCTCTGATTGGTTAGTACCCAAATGAGTCCCATACCTAAATTTTTGTATTCCCCTATAACCCTGGGCCAAACAAAAATAGAAAAATAATCCTAAGTGTCAACCCTAACTTTCAACCCTAACTTTCAACCCTAACTTTCAACCCTAACTCTTCTCTGATTGGTTAGTACCCAAATGAGTCACATACCTAAATTTTCGTATTCCCCTATAACCCTGGGCCAAACAAAAATAGAAAAATAATCCTAAGTGTCAACCCTAACTTTCAACCCTAACTTTCAACCCTAACTTTCAACCCTAACTCTTCTCTGATTGGTTAGTACCCAAATGAGTCACATACCTAAATTTTCGTATTCCCCTATAACCCTGGGCCAAACAAAAATAGAAAAATAATCCTAAGTGTCAACCCTAACTTTCAACCCTAACTTTCAACCCTAACTCTTCTCTGATTTGTTAGTACCCAAATGAGTCACATACCTAAATTTTCGTATTCCCCTATAACCCTGGGCCAAACAAAAATAGAAAAATAATCCTAAGTGTCAACCCTAACTTTCAACCCTAACTTTCAACCCTAACTTTCAACCCTAACTTTCAACCCTAACTTTCAACCCTAACTCTTCTCTGATTGGTTAGTACCCAAATGAGTCACATACCTAAATTTTCGTATTCCCCTATAACCCTGGGCCAAACAAAAATAGAAAAATAATCCTAAGTGTCAACCCTAACTTTCAACCCTAACTTTCAACCCTAACTTTCAACCCTAACTTTCAACCCTAACTTTCAACCCTAACTCTTCTCTGATTGGTTAGTACCCAAATGAGTCACATACCTAAATTTTCGTATTCCCCTATAACCCTGGGCCAAACAAAAATAGAAAAATAATCCTAAGTGTCAACCCTAACTTTCAACCCTAACTTTCAACCCTAACTTTCAACCCTAACTCTTCTCTGATTGGTTAGTACCCAAATGAGTCACATACCTAAATTTTCGTATTCCCCTATAACCCTGGGCCAAACAAAAATAGAAAAATAATCCTAAGTGTCAACCCTAACTTTCAACCCTAACTTTCAACCCTAACTTTCAACCCTAACTCTTCTCTGATTGGTTAGTACCCAAATGAGTCACATACCTAAATTTTCGTATTCCCCTATAACCCTGGGCCAAACAAAAATAGAAAAATAATCCTAAGTGTCAACCCTAACTTTCAACCCTAACTTTCAACCCTAACTCTTCTCTGATTTGTTAGTACCCAAATGAGTCACATACCTAAATTTTCGTATTCCCCTATAACCCTGGGCCAAACAAAAATAGAAAAATAATCCTAAGTGTCAACCCTAACTTTCAACCCTAACTTTCAACCCTAACTTTCAACCCTAACTTTCAACCCTAACTTTCAACCCTAACTCTTCTCTGATTGGTTAGTACCCAAATGAGTCACATACCTAAATTTTCGTATTCCCCTATAACCCTGGGCCAAACAAAAATAGAAAAATAATCCTAAGTGTCAACCCTAACTTTCAACCCTAACTTTCAACCCTAACTTTCAACCCTAACTCTTCTCTGATTGGTTAGTACCCAAATGAGTCACATACCTAAATTTTCGTATTCCCCTATAACCCTGGGCCAAACAAAAATAGAAAAATAATCCTAAGTGTCAACCCTAACTTTCAACCCTAACTTTCAACCCTAACTTTCAACCCTAACTCTTCTCTGATTGGTTAGTACCCAAATGAGTCACATACCTAAATTTTCGTATTCCCCTATAACCCTGGGCCAAACAAAAATAGAAAAATAATCCTAAGTGTCAACCCTAACTTTCAACCCTAACTTTCAACCCTAACTTTCAACCCTAACTCTTCTCTGATTGGTTAGTACCCAAATGAGTCACATACCTAAATTTTCGTATTCCCCTATAACCCTAACCCTAACCCTAACCCTAACTTTCAACCCTAACTTTCAACCCTAACTTTCAACCCTAACTCTTCTCTGATTGGTTAGTACCCAAATGAGTCACATACCTAAATTTTCGTATTCCCCTATAACCCTGGGCCAAACAAAAATAGAAAAATAACCCTAACTTTCAACCCTAACTTTCAACCCTAACTTTCAACCCTAACTTTCAACCCTAACTTTCAACCCTAACTCTTCTCTGATTGGTTAGTACCCAAATGAGTCACATACCTAAATTTTCGTATTCCCCTATAACCCTGGGCCAAACAAAAATAGAAAAATAATCCTAAGTGTCAACCCTAACTTTCAACCCTAACTTTCAACCCTAACTTTCAACCCTAACTCTTCTCTGATTGGTTAGTACCCAAATGAGTCACATACCTAAATTTTCGTATTCCCCTATAACCCTGGGCCAAACAAAAATAGAAAAATAATCCTAAGTGTCAACCCTAACTTTCAACCCTAACTTTCAACCCTAACTTTCAACCCTAACTCTTCTCTGATTGGTTAGTACCCAAATGAGTCACATACCTAAATTTTCGTATTCCCCTATAACCCTGGGCCAAACAAAAATAGAAAAATAATCCTAAGTGTCAACCCTAACTTTCAACCCTAACTTTCAACCCTAACTTTCAACCCTAACTTTCAACCCTAACTCTTCTCTGATTGGTTAGTACCCAAATGAGTCACATACCTAAATTTTCGTATTCCCCTATAACCCTGGGCCAAACAAAAATAGAAAAATAATCCTAAGTGTCAACCCTAACTTTCAACCCTAACTTTCAACCCTAACTTTCAACCCTAACTTTCAACCCTAACTTTCAACCCTAACTCTTCTCTGATTGGTTAGTACCCAAATGAGTCACATACCTAAATTTTCGTATTCCCCTATAACCCTGGGCCAAACAAAAATAGAAAAATAATCCTAAGTGTCAACCCTAACTTTCAACCCTAACTTTCAACCCTAACTTTCAACCCTAACTCTTCTCTGATTGGTTAGTACCCAAATGAGTCACATACCTAAATTTTCGTATTCCCCTATAACCCTGGGCCAAACAAAAATAGACAAATAATCCTAAGTGTCAACCCTAACTTTCAACCCTAACTTTTAACCCTAACTTTCAACCCTAACTCTTCTCTGATTGGTTAGTACCCAAATGAGTCACATACCTAAATTTTTGTATTCCCCTATAACCCTGGGCCAAACAAAAATAGAAAAATAATCCTAAGTGTCAACCCTAACTTTCAACCCTAACTTTCAACCCTAACTTTCAACCCTAACTTTCAACCCTAACTTTCAACCCTAACTCTTCTCTGATTGGTTAGTACCCAAATGAGTCACATACCTAAATTTTCGTATTCCCCTATAACCCTAACCCTAACCCTAACCCTAACGTTTATCTCTATGGCAATGAACAGACCCGCTTATTGCCCCCCGGTCCGACCCCCCAGAGATGGACTCCAACTGGACAAGCACAGTCTCACCAAGTATGTGGAGGGCACTGATCGGATTGACATGTTTCTAAGGAACTTTGAAACGCAGTGCCGGCGGTACGGGGTGCTTCCCCAGCATAGGGTTGCACGCCTGGACCCGCTACTCTCCAGCTTGGCTAAACAGACTTTGATGGCGCTTACAGAGGAGTTTGCTGATGACTATGACCACCTGAAAGAACTTTTGCTGTTTCAGCATGGTTTTACCCCTGAAGCTTACCGGGGTAAGTTCCGGCTGGAGGAGAGGCACCCTCAGGAGACCTATGTCACTTATGTGACCCGCATGGCTTTGTATGGGTTACACTGGGTGGAGGGCTCTGAGGCCAAGACTTACCAACGCCTGCTGGACCTCATCTTTCAGGAGCAGCTCATGCAGCAGTGCCCGCCGGCGGTGAGGGCTTTTGTGTATGATAAAAAGCCCAAGACCTACACCGAGGCGGCGAGGATGGCAGATGACTATGTGGTCAGCCGGTCAGCCGGTCCCAGATGACCGCCAAGGTACCAGCCAAAGCGGTAACCCCACCGGCGCCGGCCAAGAAAGCTGTGAGTACCCCCCAGTGGACCCAAAAGCCACCTGCGGGCAGCGGGTCACAGAAGGCGGGAGAGCTCCGGCATGAGCGCCGGTGCTACAATTGCAACAGCACTGGTCACATCAGACCAGATTGCCCGGAACCCCTGCGTTCCAACGGACCCTATCGAGGGCAACGCACCCCAGCTTCCACCAAAGAACCAGGACCGGTCATGGAAACAACTCCCAGCGAGACGTCCCATGTCACCCCTACCCCGGTTTCTTCAGTGCCTACAGCCAGGAGCGGAGGACATCACAGCGCAGACCTGCAGCAGACGGACGGCAGGAGCAAGCATCTCACCCCGGTCACAGTCGGTGACCGGCAAGCAGTTGGCTTACTTGATTCAGGAGCTGCAGTGACCCTGGTCCGACCTGATATGGTCCGGCCAGAGGAATTGATCCCAGGCCCTGGGATACAGATCACTGTGGCTGACGGAGAGCCACGTTTCCTGCAGGTGGCCCGCATTTTTTTGGATTGGGGGGTGGGCAAGGGTGTGCGGGAGGTGGGGGTTTTACCAGGTTTGGATGCTGAAATTCTTTTGGGCAATGACCTGGGACCGATGACCTGCACCTACGACCGTGTGCCCCAGCCCGCTGCAGTGGCGGCGGTTACCCGGAGCCAGACCGCGGCAATGTCGGCGGTGGCCACCCCAGTCCCCCAGCCTTTGGGACCAACGTTAGCGGAGGGCACAGAGGAGCCCAGGGAGGTAAGCCAGGATCAGTTGCAACCACAGGCTGACTTACTGTTCCCCCTTACCGTGTCCCCTTCCCCTGACAATGACATGACTGGGGGGGGGGGGCAGATTTAGGAGCCCAGTTTAGGGAGGCAGTGAAGGCAGACCCTACCCTGGCCGGCGTGAGACTTCGGGCGTCCGAATCTCAGGCAGGGGAGGGCACTGAGCGCTGCCTATGGCATAAGGGACTCCTATACAGAGAAGAAGGGAACCCGAGAATAGAGAAGGGATTGACCGGTAAGCGACAGCTAGTAGTACCCCAGGGGTATCGACAGCAATTGTTACGGGTAGCTCACACTATTCCGTTAGCGGGACATCAGGGGGTCACCAGAACGCGAGCCCGGTTATTGCAGCGTTATTTCTGGCCGGGGGCATCCAGGGATGCGGCTGATTTCTGCCGCTCCTGTGATGCCTGCCAGCGAGTAGGTAAGGCGGGCGACCGTGTGAAGGCACCCCTGAGACCCCTACCGATAATAGGGGAACCCTTCCAGAAGGTAGCGATGGACCTGATAGGACCCCTCATGATTCCTAGCAGGTCAGGGAAGTGCTACATCCTCACGGTGGTGGATTTTGCCACCTGGTACCCTGAGGCGGTAGCGCTGGGCACCATAAGTGCCAAGACAGTGGCAGCAGCTTTGCTGAACATTTTTGCTAGGGTAGGTTTCCCTAGTGAGATCCTAACTGATCAGGGGTCGCAGTTCATGAGTGAACTGTTACATTGTCTCTGGGATGCCTGCGGTGTACAGCACCAGCGCACTACCCCTTACCATCCCCAAACAAACGGATTATGTGAGAGGTTTAATGGTACCCTGAAGCAGATGCTTCGGACCTTTATAGAGGCGGAGGGGAAAGACTGGGAGATTCACCTGCAGCACTTGCTGTTTGCATACCGAGAGGTACCGCAAGAATCTACAGGCTTCTCCCCCTTCGAGCTACTATATGGCCGCAGGGTACGTGGACCTCTGGACCTCTTCCGTGAGGGATGGGAGGGGGAGACTACTGCTACTGATGCTTCAGTGATCCAGTATGTAGTAGATCTCAGAGACCGGTTAGAGATGCTTATGGGGGTGGCCCAGGACCACCTCAGGGCTGCTCAGACCAAGCAGAAGCAATGGTATGACCAGCAGGCCGTAGCAGAGAATTCATCCCAGGACAGCAGGTGCTTGTTCTCAAACCCACTCGGGAGAACAAGCTGATGGCTGCCTGGTCGGGACCGTACCCGGTTATCCGAAAGGTGAATGAGTGCAACTATGTTGTACAGGTAGCGCCTGAGAGGCACAAGACATATCACATTAATATGTTAAAGGAATACAGAGCACCGAGTATGGGAGCAGTAATGGCCATTTGTAGCCCACTGCTGGAGGATCCGGCGAGCAATGCTCTGCCTGATCTCCTAGGGGAGGCAAAGCAAGGAAACACTGTTGAGCAGGTAGAGATCGGGGCACAGTTGAGTGCTAGGCAGAAGGGAGAAGCCAGGGACATGCTAGCTCAGTATAGCGCCCTCTTCACTGACATGCCAGGGACCACACATCTCACCAAACACCCAGTACACACAGGGGACCTGCAGCCTCTGCATAAGCACGCTTATAGAGTGTCAGCAGAGGTCAAGACAAGTATGGAGAGAGAGATTGAGGAGATGCTGACCCTAGGGGTAATTACTCCGTCCCAGAGCCCTTGGGCAAGTCCAGTAGTCCTAGTGCCTAAGAAGGACAAAACCACCCGGTTTTGTGTGGACTACCGGTTGCTCAACGCTGGGACGGTGTCAGATGCTTACCCCATGCCCCGCATGGATGAGTTACTAGATGAACTCGCGGGGGCAAAGTATCTGACCACCATGGATCTGAGCAAAGGCTACTGGCAGATTCCCCTGACCCTGGAGGCTAGGGAGAAGTCAGCATTCTTCACTCCAAGTGGCCTCTATGAGTTTTTGGTGATGCCATTTGGGATGAAGAATGCCCCGGCTACCTTCCAACGCCTGGTCAATAGGTTACTGGAAGGGATGCAGAGCTATGCCAGGGCTTACTTAGATGACATTGCTGTCTTTAGTAATTCCTGGGAATCCCACATAGGACATGTAGCTGCGGTGCTGGATAGAATCAGGGAGGCTGGGCTTACCTTAAAACCCACTAAGTGTATGGTAGGTATGGCAGAAGTCCTGTACTTAGGGCACAGGGTGGGTGGAGGGCATTTCAAGCCAGAGACAGCCAAGGTAGAAGCCATAGTTCAGTGGCCTGTTCCAAAAACCAAGAAACAGGTCATGGCCTTTTTGGGCACCGCAGGGTACTACAGGAAATTTGTCCCACAGTACAGTGCCGTGGCCAAACCCCTGACTGATCTGACTAAGAAGCAACTGCCTGTGCTTATTACCTGGTCTCCTGCTGTGAAACTGCTTTCCAGGCACTGAAAGCTGCGCTTGCTGAGGCCCCCATCCTGGCTGCCCCAGATTATACCAAGCATTTTCTTATTCAGACTGATGCCTCAGACTTTGGTGTGGGGGCTGTGTTGAGCCAGGTGGGGGACGACGGCAAAGAGCACCCTGTGGTGTATCTCAGTCGCAAACTGCTCCCCAGGGAGGTGGCATATGCCACCATTGAAAAGGAGTGCTTGGCCATTGTGTGGGCACTCAAAAAGCTCCAGCCCTATGTCTATGGGAGCGCTTTCACGGTCATTACCGACCACAATCCCCTGAGCTGGCTACAGAGGGTATCAGGGGAAAATGCCAAACTGCTGAGATGGAGCTTGGCTTTGCAAGAATTTGAATTCACCATTCAGCACAAAAAGGGTAGTGAAAACAGCAATGCTGATGGACTTTCACGCCAGGACTATCCCTCTAAGACTGAATTCATTAATGGTGCCAGCAGTGCCCCACTCCCCGTCAGGGCCAGTGGGCCACAGGACACGCATTAAGAAGGGGAGGTGTAGAGGGAGAGAGGGGGTGGCCCGGTATTAAAGGGGTTGCACCCCATTTGGCCACCCCTGACCGCACCAGGGAGACAAGGGGTTAACTGGGCTGAGGTCCAGAAATGTGATGTAACCCTTGTTATGACATGTAAATGTATTTTCCCCTGTTCCATTGTAATGTCTGGTTACTCAGTGTTTGCATCACACACACACTAGAATCCATCCGGGAGCACAAGGGTTAATAATTCTTTAATGATTATAGCTCTTTGTGTAAGTTTCCCGCCTTTTCGGGCACCATTTTGCAGGTCCCCATTGGCCGCCATTAGGGCTCAATGCATTTCAATAGGAATTTGTGCTGTTTTCGTCCTGTTTCCTGTAGTGACCAGCAGGTGGCGTCCGAGAGGGAGAGCGGCGGTTTCCCATTGAAAGTCAATGGGCTCATTGACTTCAATGGAGATGCCTCGAGGTAACCTAGTTGGCTGCCGTCCAGACCGCAAACCGCAAAGCGGATACAATGTCCTTCAAAAGAGCTAAAATCACTGGGTCAAGTTCAACGTCAATTAGCGGGGAAATAAACTGTTTTAGGGCACCTAGGGATAAAATTCTTTTTGCCCCTAGTTCCTAAGCGTCCCCCCACTCGACCACCACCGGGTCCCCGAATCCTGGACCCCCGATAAGGGTCGAACCAGATAGAGCGGGTCGCGCCATAGGCTTTGCCGGCGGCGGCAGAAACGGCTCAGAAAAATGACTAAGTGAGAAATGCTGAATTTTAGGAATCCATATCTCCGGTTCCGGAGGGTTCAGCGGATCAGGGTTTGGGGTATCTGTAGCCACTGCTCCGGCATCGCTGCAGAACCATCCTTGACCCGCTTGGACCAACCCGACGGAGTATGGACCCCCTTGAAGTTCGGGACTTTTCCCATAAACTTCAATGGCAGAAAACCCCCATTGACTTCAATGGCGGCGATTTACCATTGAAAGTATATGGCGGAGCTGCCCGTTGTTTTCAATGGGGATTTAGTGAAAAGCTGAGATTTCTTTTTCAATGGAGATTTTTGTATTAAAATGATTTAATGTGCATTGGTGTAACTTCGGTTTCTTAGGTCGTAGCAAGTCGCTTTTTGGACCATATGGTGTCCCAGTTCTGGCAATGCGAACTGGGAAGTTTGGACCTGCTAAACCTAACGGAACCGGATATTTTAATACGTTTATGTTTTATGCTTAATAGTGTATCTTAAGGTATGGACAAAGACCCAGAAGAGATTCTTTTGGGCCATAAGGTAGCAGATGGCCCTGGGGACGCCGCTATGTCTAGGATTTAAGTGCTGTTCAAAGAGTTTTATCACCCTCACTGTTTATCCGAAGCCCAAACCAGGGCAGGTCTTAAGTGTTCCAGTTAACACCTTTCAACAAAGGTTTTCCTGCCAGAACTCCAAATGGTAGACTGTCTGGCATTCCTGACGTAAATGTGGGGCTTCAGAAATGAGACCCCCAGAGTTCTACTGCGCATGTGCCAACTAGCAGGGGGGCATGGGTCAGAATGCTTTCCCACGTTAGTGAGTGGCTGGAGGTAATTGTAAACCAATCCCCTGTGCTTAAGGTTAAGAATAGAAGGAGAATGGTTTATAAACTGCTGTCCACCCATATATCCTTTGTCTTCGTTTGCTGATATGGTTACCTGATATCACCTGAATGATTTCCTCACTGCTGAAAGAAATGCTACATCATACTTCTCATTCCCCAACCCTTAAGTAAGTGTACTTCTTGTTCGTTACTGTATTATCTGTTGTGTTCACCTATATTCTAAGGAATAAATACAATTTATTATATCTTAAGCCTCGTTCAGTTCAAACCCAATTATTTTTGTGTAATATTAATAAGCCTGTGGAAGCTATCGTCACAAGGAGGTATTATAGTGTGTATTGTGGGGAGAATTAGTGTGTGTGTTGTTTGGGAGTGATATTCGGGAGGATTGTGTGTGCAGAAGGAAGAATGAGTGAGGGGGGAGTAAGGGAGCAGGATTGAATGAGAGGGGGTCATTGAGTGATAGCGGGGAGGGGAGGGAAGAGTGAGGAGAGTGGGTGTAGGAGGGAGCAGTGCAAGAGACCGTCGGGGGCAGAATACATGGTGAGAAGGGAGGCTGCCTAGAAGCATAAAAATCTACTTCACCACTGTTCTGTACTCTCTTCAATACTCTGTGTTACAGATCTCTCTGGCAAGAAATGGGGTCCAATGGCAAAGACTGCTCTAAATAAGATAGTATAAATGAACACAGAGAGAAATTCCAAAGAGTAACCCAAGAAAATACAAGTGAAATCTAATCGTAAGGTAATTAGTCCCATTAAGTGAAATACATAAAGGAATAGTCCATAAAAAAGCACAAAGGAAAAAAATAGGAGTACTTTATTGTGATGTTACATTTCAGAGAATATAAAATTATAGGAAAACAATTCCACTTTGTTCAGAAAACCAGAAAGTCTTGGTCCCAGGTGGACTGAATTTTTATTGCAAATAAGTTCCTTAATACACAAGTAAAGAATATAGTTACTTATTCTATTCTCTACTGTAAGACGTGCCACATTGCCCAATATTTGGGTACAGTGCCCAGATTGTGACCATGCACTACAGAGGTGAGATTCCCCCAACTCCAATTTGCTACACACTCCAAGAGAGATTATTGTGATCAGAGGTGGAATGAGAGGGGTGAGAAGGGTCGCTGCCCAGGGAGTAGCCTGACAGGGGGTACAGAAATCTCTTTTGGTGCATATATTGCGGAGCTGCATTGATTGACTTGTCAATCAGCTCTGCTGCCTATCCCATTGACATCATGATCCGGCACTGTGATCAGCTGCAGCGCTGACCCAGGTGTGTTAGTGCAGCACTTTACAGGGAGGGAACAGAGGTTGTGGATGACAGATGCTGGGGATAGGCCATGAGTACGGGCCAGAGTAAGGTGGAGACTTTCTGTACTCTGCATACAGGACACTGCATGCATGACAGTGTCTGTGTGTGTGTGTGTGTGTATTCCAAGTGTCAGTGTGCATAAGTAAGTGTGCTCTGTAAGTATGCCTGTGTGGCAGGTATAGGGGGGTGGTTCAGCTGGAGGAACTTATCCAGGCACAAAAGCACATAGATGCCCCAGATTATACCACCCCAAATGCTGATAATATCCTGCTGCACTTTACAGAAGATGATGCAGATGTCAGTGGGTGGTGGGTTCATTAAATCCATCCATCATATCATAGCCACACTGTGCATATGATGTACTGAATCAATCACAGGAAGACATCTCCATGGTAGGGGTAGAAGTTAACAGAATATGTCCAGCACTGTGGTGTGTAGCCCATAAATAATAATTGTGCACATTACAGAACATACTTGCAACTGCAAGATCATTTTGCTGCTTGTAGTGTTTGCTCTTGTCCTGTGCAGTGTTGTCGTAGATCCGTCTCTTCAGTGTTCACTGCAATAAAAGTAAGACATTGCATTAATATTACAGAAGTTTGGGAGCTGAAATCCCACTATGCTGCAGACATTTTCCCTTTGCATAAGATTCTTGTGATTATATCTCAATGATGATCAATAACAACTACATCATAACACAGCCGCTCAATACAAAATATGTATTTGCTATCAATGGTCATGGAGGCCAAACGTCACACAATGTACAGATATACTGCTGCGGCCGAGTTTATTCGAGCATTTGCCCGTTCTTGGCCGCAGCAGTAACCTGGCGCGCGCCGGAGGGTGCCGGGCGCACGCCGAAGCAGCGGAGGAGCGCCCTCCGATCGGGGCTTTCTCCCTTCCGCTGCCGGGTCCGTCGGGTCCCCCGGAACCCCCTGCCGCTGTCCCCCACATCGCGGGACACCAGTGCTCCCTCGGGGAGCCCTGGACGCGCGTGCAGGGGGCGCAGGCACCCGATGACGCGTGACCGTGCATCGGTGATGCGCGGCACGCTGAGGGAGTGCGGCTAGCACGCCGGGGCATCCCCCGGCTTGCGGTGCTAGCCGTGCTTCAATAAAACGTGTCGGTAGTGTAGCAAGGATTATTTCTTCCTCTGGTGCATTATGATGGGATGTGTTGTAAGATTCTGCATTATTAGCATCACTGAATCTTTTGGAAACTGAGTAATATTCTATGTTTTAATGCAATATTATGGATGATCAGCCGGTAAAATAAAGCTTACTGTATCTGTAGCCATGCTCTACCCATGATGTGCTGAATCAATGACTGCAGAGTGATTCAGAGTGGTAAACATGACTGGAACTCATCTCTGAATAGAGGACAGAACAGCAGTGCAGAGTAGGAGGTGAATGTATCTCAAATGGAAGACTTAGTAGCTGTGTGGGGAGTAGACAGTACAGACTGATCAAATAAATAGTTAAAGGAGTATCTTCAACATTACTTGGCTTTGTTATCAACATTGAAGTTTCTCTTGTTTTTTCTGTTCTTTAAATCACTACTACTGATGCCATGTGTAACCTGTACTGAGAGATATACTCTACTGGCCTAGATGAAACCATATGATGCAAACAGGATTCATCCCACTCCAGATTCATATGATTGCACCACTTCAACCTTTAATAAAACACATAGAACTACAGCAGTGCGCTACTGCACATGTTCTTGTTATGAATGGTAGTAGATGTGGTCCTTGGGTCAATACTTCATACAGCAGCCACACTCTACTCATGATGTATTGAATCAACAAAAACCTGCATGGTACAGATCACAGGAAGGGTAGAGTAGAGGGGAATATGTCCAATGCGAAACCCTTAGCAGCTGGATTGTGTGGAGTCAACAAAACGACAAATACTAAATGAGAAATATACACATTGCTTATCTGTCTCTGTGTAGTCATTTTCCTCCTCTTCAACTGTCCTTCAAAATTTCTCTTCTGCCAGTAAAGAAACACATGGCTTCAATATTCACTGTTCTTCCCTCCTGAAATAAAAGTTAAGCATTGCATGGTTATGATCATACATACAATGAACCTTGCGCCAAACCATGTGATCCAAAGTAAATCCACCTCCCTCCCATAGCTGTGTTCCTTCTAGAGCTTCTACCACACAAGTCATTAATGTTCGTGACACTGTACTGCAGTCACAGTCTGCACACAAAGTACTGAATCAATTACATCACACTGAAAAGGCAGTCTACATGATGCAATAGTTATCCATAATAACTCTGTCATGCAAATGACAGGAAAACCTATATGTATATCATTAGGGGAGAGGGGAAAAATAAATAAAAAATAAGTGCGACAAATAAAAACAGATTATAGGAAAGTAAATCCTTGCCCTGGGAACTTTACAATCTAATAGAAATGTTAGAAGACTTAAAGAGAGGCAGCAGTTGGGGGAAGAAGTGCAGTAGATGACAATGCTTGTCCTTAATGGTGGGTACAATTAGTAGAAAGCACATCTTGGGAACAATAGTTGTTAGCAGTGACTGTGGGTGTGGGACAGTAGCCACGAGTCAAAGTTTTTGAAATGCTTGATTTAAGTCGTGAATTTTAAGATTGGTCTTACATGTGGGTGGAAGAGGTTATGTTGGCATATACTGAGTGTGAGGAAGTTTCACATGTACGGTGCAGTGATGGAAAATGGTTTCAGGCAAGTGAGAGAACAGTAGAGGTGAAAGAAGTTTACAGGAGACAGTTATGGTTATAGTGCAAGAGACAAGCAAGGGCATAACGAGAGATCAAAGATGATATGCAAGAAGGAGCAGATTAATGGAGAGCCTTAACAAAAAGGTAAGGAGGAGAACTTTGTAGGTGATACAAAAACTTGATGGGATGCCAGGACAGGGATTTAAGGAGATGAGCAGAGACTGTTGTGGGAGAAAGTGAGATAATTCAAGCAGCAGAGTTTTGCATAGGAGAAAGTTGTGAAGCATGGAGGCTTGTTAGTAGTATGTTAAAATAACCTATAGGATAACAGTATACATTGGAGTTTTAGCAGTAGGTTGAGAGGGGAAAGGGAAGATCTTGGCAATATTACAGAGAAAGAGGCAACACATTTTACCCATAGCCGTGCATGTGAATGGAGATGGAATTGAAGAGCCAAATGTTACTCCTATGCAACATGTTTGATGACAAGATAGATGGTAGTACTGTTTACTGTGATGGAGAAAGGGGATAATATGAGCCCAGTGTTAGACATTAAGTTTAAGGCAGTGGAGTGCCATCCATGAGCATATAGCCAGGAGACAACCCAAGAGTAGGGACTGGATTGCAGGAGTGAGAACAGGGGTGGATAGATTTGTGTGTGTATCATCCGCATAGAGATTATATCTAAGGCCAAAAGCATTGATGAAGTCACCAAATGATAGTATGTAGAGAGAAAGAGAGATCTCAGAACAGAGCCCTGATGTATACCCACAGACAGATCAATAGAAGACGAAGACATGTTAGCAACAGAGATGGAGAATGTGTGACAGGAAAGTTATGATGAAAACCAGGATAGAACTTTGTTACTGATACCAAGAGAGAGTTTAGAATATGAAGGAGGAGAGTGATTGAGAGCATCAAACGCAGCCGATAGATCAAGTAGGATTAGTAGGGAAAAACCTTGGGAATTAGCTTTAAGCACAGTCTGTAGAACGTGCTGTACGAAAGGCAGGTTGTAAAGGATCCAGGAGGGCATGTGATTTAAGAATGTTGACACTAGCAATTAGAAGGCAAACAGCATGAGGGATACAGAGCGGTAGTTAGTAAGGCACATAGGGTGTAGTTTGTTTCTGACAAAAGGGTGACCGCTACAGGCTTAAAGAGAGCAAAAATCCAGAGAATAGGGAGAAATTGGAGATGTGGGTGAGAGTGGGGACTAAGAGATGCAGTAAGGTGTGAGGGGATACGATCTAGAGGGCATGTGGTAGAGGGAGAATAGAAGATGATTAGCTTCCAGCTCTGTAAGAGAAGAAAAGGAGTCAAGTGCAGAAGGAGATTTGGGTAGAAGGAGAGAAGGGGGAAGGGACAGAAGGAATCTCCTTTTGGGTGGCATCCACCTTGCCTCTGAAGTAGTCAAATGCTTGAGGAGAAGTGAAGGAAGGATGGCAAGTGGGAGGAGAAGGTCAGTGGAGGGAGTCAAATACAGAGAAAAAAAACAGCGTAAATTAAATTTGAGTGTTGATGAGTGTGGAAAAAAGTAGTGTATTTAGCCCTAGAGAGCAGCTTTATACAGGACAGGAGACATTTTTACTGTAGAAAAATCAAACAAAGTGTGAGATTTCCTCCGTAGGTATTAAGAACAGCGAGTGGAAGTGTGATGAGTGTGTTTGGGAATTTAGCCAAAGGTGTGGGTTAGAGGGATGAGTGTGTCAGAGCCTATAGGGGGCATATAGATAGGAGGATAGCATTGTAAGAGTTAATAAGATTGTTAGTTTAAGCAGAAAGAGAGAGAGAGAAGAGAGAAGAGAGGTTAGAGTAGATGTCAGAGGAGAGTTTAATTAAGCAGAGGCAAATCAGTGGGACAGGTAAGATGCGGTGAGGGGAATGACTGATTGTGACTGATGAGAGCAGAAGAGGTTATGTACAACTAGAGCCTTGTTAGTAAGAGTGGACATTCCAGAGGGCACAGGAGAAGGGAAGAGAAAAGTAAGGAAAGGAATGTGGATTACATTAGATAGGTTAACACTCTTAGTAGGGAGGCCTGATGTGTATATGAGCCGGTCCAAGATTATAAGAGATATCCCCCAACATCAGCGAGCATAGAAGGAGACACAGAGATAGGTGTAGAGAGAGACAGAGATAGGGATATGTAGAGAGAGAAGGGCGTCAAGAGAATGAGACAGATAGGCGTAGAGAGAGGAGACATAGAGAGAGGGGGCTTTGAGAGGGGGGCGTAGAGAATGAGGGAAGGTGGAAGAGAATAGGATGTGCAGGAGAGCATTTCATTGAGCAGTGCAGAAATAGCTGCAATAGAGGTCTGTACAAATGGTGCTTTGTGTAGACACATGCAAAGGTAGGGGAAGGAAAGTGTATAGAACATGTGGATAAAAGCAGGAGTGTGGAAGTTAGAGAAATTAGAAAAGTTTTACAGAGCAGTGAGGAAACAGTAAACAGAAAGAACAAGAGAGAGGTTACATTGGGATGACGTGCTGTGGTAGAGAGAAATGCTAGGAGAGAGCCTCCAGATATTAGAGGACATGAATTGAGAGAGCAAATGTATAAATCAAAACCGGAGGGGGAGGTATAGCACGAAAGCTTGCACAGCAGTTGATGAAGATTATAGTCTTAAAGTTGCGTGTACCTGTCAGGGCACTCAAGAAGGTCAATGCTCACAAGTGCAGAGTTCATGAAGAAATGCTGAATCCAGTTCCCCTCCAATTTAATTTTAATATAACTTTTTCATTCTTCATTACTGCAAAAAGCAAACAAAACAAAACCACATTGCATTACTATTTTCAAAATGGATTGAATGACATATTCAACAGTAACTGTGTGATGCCAATATTGCCTTCTCACTCGTAGGCCAGTACGGTCAGGTACCCAGTACTGATAAAACAATAAGTGCCCGTACTAAGTACCAATATGAATTATAAGGAAATGTAAAATCTCCAGGTCTCTCTCCATCTCTGCAACAGATATATGGATAAGCCCATATTAAGGCATCACGTGACCGGAGCCGTCACTGACTGGGTATACGCAAAGATGCAGGGAGATGCAAAGAAAGGGAGGGAGAGAGACAGGGAGAAGATGGGAAACGGAGGGAGGCACGGATGGCAGGCCTCTCTCTTTCACTGGTGCATGCAAGGAGCTGGTCCCAACATCCACAAAGTGTGTGTGTATTATTGGTTGTGTTTTATGGCGGTAGGAGGATAGTGTGTATATTGTGTGTGTGTGGGAGTATTATATTGTGTGTAGGGTATTATAGTGTGTATATTATGTTGAGGTGCAGAGGAGAGTGTTAGATTGGGTATCTTGTGTTAGGGGGTATTGTGTATATTGTGTTTAAGACTATAATATTATTGGGGAGATTATTATTGAGGAGGTATTAAAGTGTGTATTGTGGGGAGTATTAGTGTATGTATTATTTGTGGGTGACAGATGCTGTGGGTAGGCCAAGAGTACGGGCCAGACTAAGGTGGAGACTTTCTGTACTCTGCATACAGGACTCTACATGCACTGCAGAGGTGAAATTCCCCCAACTCCAATTTGCTACACTCTCCAAGAGAGAATATTGTGATCAGAGGTGGAAGATGAGCAGGGTCACTGCCCAGGGAGTAGCCTGTCAGGGGGCATGGAAATCTCTTTTGGTGCGTATGTTGCCACGTGGCATTGATTGACCGGTCAATTAGCACTGCTTCCTATCACAGTGACATGATCCGGTGCTGTGATCGGTTGCAGCGCTGACCAAGGTGTGTTAGTGCAGCAATTTACAGGGAGGGAACAGAGGTTGTGGGTGACAGATGCTGGGGGTAGGCCAAGAGTACGGGCCAGAGCAAGGTGGAGATATTCTGTACTCTGCATGCCCATCCTGCATGCCCAGGACTCTGCATGCATGCCAGTGGCTGTGGGGTGTGTGTGTGTAGGTATGCCAAGTGTCAGTGTGCATAAGTAAGTGTGCTGTGTGTGTAAGTAAGTTTGCCTGTGTGGCAGGAGGTGTAGGGGGGTGGGGGGCGGGGGGCGGTTCAGCTGGAGGACTTTACCCAGCACAAAAGCACATAGATGCCTCTGATTATATCACCCCAAATGCTGATAATATCCTGCTGTAGATGCACTTTACAGAAGATGATACAGATGTCATCAGTGTTTGGTGGGTTCATTAAATCAATCCATCATATAATAGCCACACTGTGCATATGATGTACTGAATCAGTAACACCAATCACAGGAAGACATCTCCATGATAGGGGTAGTGTTGAAGTTAACAAAATATGTCCAGCACTGTGGTGTGGAGCCCATACATAATAATTGTGCACATTACCAGAACAACATATTGTCAACGGCATGATCATTTTGCTGTTGTAGTAGATCCGTCTCTTCGGTGTTCACTGCAATAAAAGTAAGACATTGCATTAATATTACAGAAGTTTGGGGGCTGAAATCCCACTATGCTAATGACAGTTTCCCTTTGCATAAGATTCTTGTGATTATATCTCAATGATGATCAATAACAACTACATCATAACACAGCTGCTCTATACAGAATATGTATTTGCCATCAATGGTCATGGAGGCAATATGTCACACAATGTACATATATAGCAAGGATTATTTCTTCCTCTGGTGTATTATGATGGGAGGGTGAGATTCTGCATTATCAGCATCAGTAAATCTGTAGGAAACTGAGTGATATTCTATTTTTTGATGCAATATTAGGGTAAAATAAAGCTTGCTGTATCTATAGCCATGCTCTACCCATGATGTGCTGAATCAATGACTGCAGAGCGATTTAGAGTGGTAAACATGACTTGAACTCATCTCTGAATAGAGGGTAGCACAGTAGTGCAGAGTAGAAGGTGAATGTATCTCAAATGGAAACCCTTAGCAGCTGTGTGGGGAGTAGACAGTACAGACTGACCAAGTAAATAGTAAAAAGTAGTAACTTCAACATTACTTGGTTTTGTTCTCCACTCCTGTTTTTCTGTTCTTTAAATCACTAATACTGATGCCATATGTAACCTGTACTGAGAGTTATATACTCTACTGGCCTAGATCAAATTAAATGATGCAAACAGGATCCCTCCCACTCAAGATTCATATGATTGCACCACCTCAACCTTTCATAGCAATAACATAGAACTGCAGCAGTGCGCTACTGCACATGTTCTTGTTATGAATGGTAGTAGATGTGGTCCTTGGGTCAGTACTTCATACTGTAGCCACACTCTATTCATGATGTATTGAATCAACAAAAATCTGCATGGTACAGATCACAGGAAGGGGTGGAGTAGAGGTGAATATGTCCAATGCGAAACCCTTAGCAGCCGGATTTTTTGGAGTCAATAAAACGACAAATACTAAATGAGAAATATACACATTGCTTATCTGTCTCTGTGTAGTCATTTTCCTCCTCTTCAACTGTCCTTCAATTTTCTATTTTGCAAGAAAATGAACACATGGCTTCAATATTCACTTCTGTTCTGCAGTCTTTCCTCTTGAAATAAAAAAGTTAAGCATTGCATTATTATTATTATAATTATTATTGACGATACATACAATGAACCTTGCTCCAAACCATGTGATACAAAGCAAATCCACCTCCCTCCCACAGCTGTGCTCCTTCTAGAGCTTCTACCACACAAGTTATTCATGTCAGTGAAACTGTACTGCAGTCCCGGTCTGCACACAATCTACTGAATCAATGACATCACACTGTGTCACACAATGTCATGCTAACGACAGGAAACAATCTTTGTATATATCTTTGTATATATAATAATAATAATAATAATAAAAAAAATAAGACAGGACAGACACTCCTACATTGCAATCAATAGAAAATAACTGGGACAGGCACTTCAAGGATGCATACGGTCCCGGATAAACTGTAGCTACCTATACACGTGTGCCTTGTCTCTAGACTCTGCATATATCTCTATTTATATACCACCCATTGTGTACTCAGCGCTTTACAAGAGAGACCAAAAAGTACAGGAAATTATTATACAATAAGTTCAACAAACAAAAACAGACAATAGGAAAGTAAATCCCTGTCCTGGGTAGTTTACAATCTAAGAGAAATGTAAGGAGACTTACAGAGAGACAACAGGTGGGGGAACAAGTGCAGTAGATGACAATGCTTGTCCTTAATGGTGGGTACTGTAGTATAAAGCACTTCTTGGGAACAATAGTTAGTGACTGAATGAGTGACAGTAGCAACGAGTAAAAGCTATTGAAATGCTTTATTTAAGTTGTGAATTTTAAGGTTGATCTTAAATGTGGGTGGAAGAGGGTATGTTGGCATATACTGAGTGTGTGTGAGTTTCACAGGTAAATTGATGGGAAAGGGTTTCAGGCAAGAGAGCGAGTGCGCAGTAGAGGTGTAAGAAGTATAATGGAGACAGTTATTAGTAGAGCTTAGGAGACGAGGAAGGGCATAACGAGACCAAAGATGATATGTAGGAAGGAGCAGATGAATAGAGAATAGTGTTGGACTGGGTCCTCAACTATAAAAAAATGGGTAACGGGTACCCGGCCAAAATGAAAGGTTCTACCCGGTCGGGCACACGGTTTGGCACTTACCTTCCGGGTGGCAGTGACATCTAGGATCAGCAGCAGTCCTGTGACGGTGGCAGCATCTGTGGTGTCTTCAGCCGGCGGGGGAGCTGCAGGCTCACAGACACAGCTTACCTGCTTCGGTGCTGTGGAAGTGATTCCTGCAGCTCCCCCCGCCAGGTGAAGACACCTCTGATGCTGCCAACATCAGAGGACTGCTGCTGCTGATCCTAGATGTCTTAGGAAAGGTAAGTATAAAAGATTATTTCCAGCTGCCCTGACATTACCCGACGCCGGGTATTACCCGGCCAAATCCACTTCTCAGTGGCCGGTTTCGAGTAATGTCCGGGTAGCTGGAAATGTGTCGGGTAACGCCGGGTACTCGGTACACCACTAATAGAGAACCTTAACAAAAAGGTAAGGAGGAGAACTTTGTAGGTGATCTGAAACTTGATGGGAAGCAAGGAGAGGGATTTAAGGAGGAGGAGGAGATGAGCAGATACTGTTGTGGGAGAAAGGGAAATTATTCAAGCAGCAGAGTTTTGGATAGATTGCAAATGAGAAAGTTGTGAAGCAGGGAGCCCTGTTAGCAGTATGTTAACCCATACGATAAGGGAATGCATTGGCGTTTTAGCAGTAGATTGACATAGAAAAGGGCAAATCTTGGAAATATTACAGAGAAAGAATCAACAAACTTTAGCCAGTGTCGTGAATGAAGATGGAAAGGGAAGAGTCAAATGTTACTCCTAGGCAATGTGCTTTCATGACAGGATGATGGTAGTACTGTTTACTGCGATGGAGAAAGGTGATATTAGGCCAGATTTAGGGGGAAATATGAGGAGCTCAGTTTTAGACATTAGGTTTAAGGCAGAAGAGTGTCATCCATGGAGGATATAGCCAGGAGGCCACCCGAAACTAGGAACTAAATTGCAGGAGTGACGGTAGGGTGGATAGGTGTGTGTATCATCTGCATAGAGATGATATCAAGGGCCAAAATAGTTGATAAGGTCAACTAGTGATAGTATGTAGTGAGAGAGGTCCCAGAACAGAGTCCTGAGGTATACCAACAGACAAAACAACAGGAGACAAAGACACGTTAGCAACAGAGATGGAGAATGTGTGATGGAGAAGTATGATGAAAACCAGGATATAAGTTTGCTGCGGATACGAAGAAAGAGTTTAGAATATGAATGAGAAGAGTGATTGACAGTATCAAAAGCAGAAGAGAGATCAAGCAGGATTAGTAAGTAAAATGGACCTTGGGAATTTTCTTTATGTACATAATTGGTTACATTGGGAAAGGCAGATTGTGAAGGGCCCAGAGGAGCATGTGATTTAAGAATGTTGATCAAACGGGAGATCACAAGACGTTCTAGCAATTAGGAGGCAAATGGTAGGACGGATACAGGGCGATAGTTAGAAATTCACACAAGGTCAAGGTTATTTTTGAGAATAGGGGTGACCACTGCATGCTTAAAAGGAAGAGTTGAAAGAGCCAAAGGATATGGAGGAATTGAAGATGTGGGTGAGAGTGAGAATATAGGATTGAGAGGGCATGTGGTAGAGGGAGAAGAGAAGATCAGGTTCCAGCTTTGTGACAGGAGAAAAGGAGTCAAGAGTGCAATGAGATCTAGATAGAAAAAGAGAGAGGGGGAAGGGAGAGAACGAATCTACTTGTGGATGGCATCCACCTTGCCTCAAGTGAGCAAAGGCTTGAGGAGAAATAAAGGATGGATGTTAAGTGGGAGGAGAAAGTCAGTGGTGGGACTCAAATACATAGAAGACAGTGTGAATGAAATTGGAGTGTTGATGAGTGAGGAAAAAGTAGTGTTTGACCTTAAAAAAAGGAGCAGAGTTTTACAGAACAGGACAAAGGTTTAGTGTAGAAAATCAGACTGTGAGATTTCCTCCATAGGTGTTAAGAGCAGCAGTGTGATGTGATGAAGTGTGATGAGAGCGTGCTTGTGAATTTAACCAATGCATGGGTTAGGCTGCGTCTATAGTAAGCACGCAACAGAAGGCAAAGTTAGCGCATGCCTGTCGCTCCAGCAATCCCTGCACTGCGGTCCGAGGCGACGGGGAGGCCCTGCATCGCTCGCACGCACTGTGGACGACCAAGCGTGTGCCCATGATAATCACGGCCTTAGAGGGATGAGTGTGTCAGAGCCTAGAAGGGGCATATAGATGATGGAGGAGGAGGGAGGAGGAGATGATAGCATTGTAAGAGTTAACAAGATAGTTAGTTTAAGCAGAAAGTGAGGAGAGGTTAGAGATAAGGGTAGATGTCAGAGGAGAGAGTTCAATTAAGCTGAGGTATCGAGTAGGGCAGGGGTGAGGGGAATGAGAAGTGGTGGATGATGAGAGCAGAAGAGGTCATGTACAAATAGACCATGTTAGTCGTAGAGCAGACATTCCAGAGGGCACGTGAGAAGGGAAGAGTAAAGTGAGACAAGGAATGTGGATTACATTAGATGGGTTAATACGCTTAGCAGGGAGGTGGAGAGAGAGGCAAGAGGCAGAGGGTGGTGTAGGGGTAGAGGAAGAGATGTTGCATGTACCTTGTCAGAACATTAAAGAACGTCAATTCACACTGGTGCAGAGTTGAGGATGAAATGCTGAATCCAGTTCACGTCCAATTCAATTTTAACAGAACTTTTTCATTCTTCATTACTGCAAAAAAAAAAGTAAAAAACAATGCATTACTATTTTCAAAATGGATTGAATTCCCCCACCAATGACTATGTGTTACCAATATATCCCTCTCAGTCCCACTGCAGCACATACTGTACCAGTGTGAAAGTAAGAAGGTACACAGTACCGGTAAAACAATACGTGCCGGTACTATGCACCATATGAATTATAAGGGGATGTAAATCTCCCAGTCTCTCTCCATATCCGCAACAGAGTGGGCTCCGGTCAGTGGCATGGATGCCCATATATGGATATGCTCATATTTGGGCATCCCATGTCACTGACCGGAGCCGGCTCTGAGTATAGGGATATATGCGGAGACGCAGAGGTGCAAGGAAATGGGAGGAGGCACGGTGAGAAACAGGGAGAGACCACAGGAAGATAGAGGGCAACTACTTCCACAAGGTACTTGTATGGGTATAATTGTTTGTATTTTGTGCAGAGGGGGTAATTTCAGATAAAATACAATTCTCCACCCTCTACGAAACAATTCCACTTTGTTCAGTAAGCCAGAAAGTCTTGGTCCCATGTGGACTGAATTTAATGCAAATAAGGTCCTTAATACACAAGTAAAGAATAAAGTTACTTATTCTCTACTGTAAGAAGTGCCACATTGCCCACTATTTGGGTCCTGTGCCCAGATTGTGACCATGCATGGCAGAGGTGAGATTCCCCCAACTCCAATTTGCTACACTCTCCAAGAGAGATAATTGTGATCAGAGGTGGAACTAGGGGAGGGGGTGAGCAGGGTCACTGCCCAGGGAGTAACCTGACTGGGGGCACGGAAATCTCATTTAGTGCATATGTTGCGGCACTGCATTGATTGACCGGTCAATCTGCACTGCTGCCTGTCACAGTGACATCCTGATCGGGTACTGTGATCAGCTATAGCACTGACCCAGGTGAGATAGTTCAGCACTTTACAAGGAGGGAACAGATGTTGTGGGTGACAGATGCTGGAGGTAGGCCAAGACTGTTGGCCAGAGTAACGTGGAGACTTACTGCACTCTGCATGCCCATCCTCTCCCTGACATCAGGGGAAGGAAGTGGCCCTGGGGTGTGTGTAGGTATGCCAGATGTCAGTGTATGCATATGTAAGTATGCCTGTGTAGTGGGAGGTGTAGGGGCGTTAAGTTGGAGGACTTAAAACAGGCACACAAGCACATAGATACCTCTGATTATACCGCACCAAATGCTGATAATATCATGCTGTAGCTGCACTTTACAGAAGATGATGCAGATGTCATCATTGGTTGGTGGGTTCATTAAATCAATCCATCATATCATAACCACACTGTGCATATGATGTACTGAATCAGTAACACCAGGAAGACATCTCCATGTTAGGAGTAGAGTTGAAGTTAACAGAATATGTCCAGCACTGTGGTGTGTAGCCCATAAATAATAATTGTGCACATTACCAGAACAACATACTGTCAACTGCAAGATCATTTTGCTGCTTGTAGTGTATGCTCATCCTGTACAGTGTTGTAGTAGATCCGTCTCTTCAGTGTTCACTGCAACAAAAGTAAGACATTGCATTAATATTACAGACGTTTGGGGGCTGAAATCTCACTTCGCTGCGGACAATTTCCCTTTGCATAAGATTCTTGTGATTATGTCAATGATGATCAATAACTGCATCATAACACAGCCGCTCTATACAGAAGATGTACTTGCTCTCAATGGTCATGGAGGTAATACGTCACACAATGTACAGATATAGCAAGGATTATTTCTCCCACTGGTGCATTATGGCATTATGATGGGAAATGTTGTGAGATTCTGCATTATCAGCATCACTGAATCTTTTGGAAATTAAGTGATATTCTATGTTTTAATGCAATATTATGGATGATCAGCCGGTAAAATAATAATAGCTTGCTGTATCTGTAGCCATGCTCTACCCATGATGTGCTGAATCAATGACTGCAGAGAGATTCAGAGTGGTAAACATGACTGGAACGCATCTCTGAATAATGGGCAGCAAAGCAGTGCAGAATAGGAGGTGAAAGTATTTAAAATGGAAGATCCTTAGCAGCTGTGTGGGGAGTAGACAGTACAGACTGACCAAGTAAATGGTAAAGGAGTAACTTCAACATTACTTGGCTTTGTTCTCCACATTGAAGCTTTCCTCCTCTTTAAATCACTAATACTGATGCCATGTGTAACCTGTACTGAGAGTTATATAATCTACTGGCCTAGATGAAACCATATGATGCAAACAGGATCCATCCCACTCCAGATTCATAGAATTGAACCACCTCAACCTTTCATAACAATCACATAGAACTGCAGCTGTGCGCTACTGCACATGTTCTTGTTATGAATGGTAGTAGATGTGGTCCTTGGGTCTTTACTTCATACTGTAGCCACACTCTACTCATGATGTATTGAATCAACGAAAACTTGCATGGTTCAGATCACAGGAAGGGGTAGAGTAGAGATGAAAATATTCAATGTGAAACCCGTAGCAGCCGGATTGTGTGGAGTCAATAAAACGACAAATACTAAATGGTAAATGAGAAATATACACATTGCTTATCTGTCTCTGTGTAGTAATTTTCCTTCTCTTCAACTGTCCTTCAAATTTTCTCTTTTGCAAGAAAAGGAACACATGGCTTCAATATTCACTTCTGTTCTGCAGTCATCCCTCCTGAAATAAAAGTTAAGCATTGCATTGTTATTATGATAATACATACAATAAACCTTGCTCCAAACCATTTGATGCAAAGCAAATCCACCTCCCACCCACAGCTGTGCTCCTTCTAGAGCATGCATGTCAAACTCCAGTCCTCGAGGGTCCCAAACAGGCCAGGTTTTCAGTAGGGATATCCTGAAAACCTGGCCTGTTTGCTGCCCTCGAGGACTGGAGTTTGACATCCTTGTTCTTGAGCTTCTACCACGCAAGTCATCCATGTGAGTGACACTGTAATGCAGTCCTGGTCTGCACACAATCTACTGAATCAATGACATCACACTGTAAAGGCAATCTACAAGATGTATTAGTTGTCCACACTTCCGAAATGTTACTTTTATGTCCAAATCACTTATTCCCATGACCTGATATTTGTATTTGTTATTTATAGGATTGTCACAAAGAGTTGATGAGGTCACCAAATGATAGTATGTAGAGAGAAAGAGAGATCTCAGAACAGAGCCCTGATGTATACCCACAGACAGATCAATAGAAGACGAAGACATGTTAGCAACAGAGATGGAGAATGTGTGACAGGAAAGTTATGATGAAAACCAGGATAGAACTGTGTTACGGATACCAAGAGAGAGTTTAGAATATGAAGGAGGAGAGTGATTGAGAGCATCAAACGCAGCAGATAGATCAAGTAGGATTAGTAGGGAAAAGTGACCTTGGGAATTTGCTTTAAGCACAGTCTGTAGAACGAGCTGTACGAAAGGCAGGTTGTAAAGGATCCAGGAGGGCATGTGATTTAAGAATGTTGACATTCTAGCAATTAGGAGACAAACAGCAGGAGGGATACAGGGCGGTAGTTAGTAAGGCACATAGGGTGTAGGTTGTTTCTGAGAAAAGGGTGACCACTACAGGCTTAAAGTAAGAGGGTAAAGAGCCAGAGAATAGGGAGGAATTGAAGATGTGGGTGAGAGTGGGGACTAAGAGATGCAGTAAGGTGTGAGGGGATACGATCTAGAGGGCATGTGGTAGAGGGAGAAGAGAAGATGATTAGCTTCCAGCTCTGTAAGAGAAGAAAAGGAGTCAAATGCAGAAGGAGAATTAGGTAGAAGGAGAGAAGGGGGAAGGGACAGAAGGAATCTCCTTGTGGGTGGCATCCACCTTGCCTCTGAAGTAGTCAAATGCTTGAGGAGAAGTGAAGGAAGGATGGCAAGTGTGAGGAGAAGGTTAGTGGAGGGAGTCAAATACAGGGAAAAAAAGACAGCGTAAATTAAATTTGAGTGTTGATGAATGTGAAAAAAAAGTAGTGTGGTTTGGCCCCAGAGAGCAGCTTTATACAGGACTGGAGACATTTTTACTGTAGAAAAATCAAATATCAATTGTGTGATTTCCTTCATAGGCATTAAGAACAGCGAGTGGAAGTGTGATGAACATGTTTGGGAATTTAGCCAAGGGTGTGGGCTAGAGGGACAAGTGTGTCAGAGCCTAGAGGGGGCATATAGATAGGAGGATAGCATTGTAAGAGTTAATAAGATTGTTAGTTTAAGCGGAAAGAGAGAGAGAGCAGAGAGGTTAGAGTAGATGTCAGAGGAGAGTTTAATTAAGCAGAGGCAAATCAGTGGGACAGGTAAGATGGGGTGAGGGGAATGACTGATTGTGAATGATGAGAGCAGAAGAGGTCATGTACAACTAGAGCCTTGTTAGTCAGAGAACGGACATTCCAGATGGCATAGGAGAAGGGAAGAGAAAAGTAAGGAAAGGAATGTGGATTACATTAGATAGGTTAACACTCTTAGCAGGGAGGCAGAGGCAGGGAGGCCCGATGTGTATATGAGCAGGTTCAAGATTATAAGAGATATCCCACACATCAGCAAACATAGAAGGAGACACAGAGATAGGTGTAGAGAGAGACAGAGATAGCTCTATGTAGAGAGAGAGGGACGTAGAGAGAATGAGACAGATAGGCGCAGAGAGAGGGGGCGCAGAGAGAGGAGGCGCCAAAAGAGGGGGCGCAGAGAGAGGGGGCACAGAGAATAGGATATTAAAGAGTGCTTTTCATTGAGCAGTGCAGAAATAGCTGCAATAGAGGTCTGTACAAATGGTGCAGTGTGTAGACACATGCAAAGGTAGGGGAAGGAAAGAGGAGAACATGTGGATAAAAGCAGGAGTGTGGAAGTTAGAGAAATTAGAAAAGTTTAACAGAGGAGTGAGGAAACAGCAAGCAGAAAGAACAAGAGAGAGGTTACATTGGGATGACGTTCTGTGGTAAAGAGAAAATGCTAGGAGAGAGCTTTCAAATATTAGAGGACATGAATTGAGGGAGCAAATGTATAAATCAAAACCTGAGGGGGAGGTATAGCACGAAAGCTTGCACAGCAGATTATAGTCTTAATGTTGCGTGTACCTGTCAGGGTATTCAAGAAGTTAAATTCTCACAAGTGCAGAGTTCATGATGAAATGCTGAATCTAGTCCCCCTCCAATTTAATTTTAATATAACTTTTCCATTCTTCATTACTGCAAAAAGCAAACAAAACAAAACCACATTGCATTACTATTTTCAAAATGGATTGAATGGCATATTCAACAGTGACTGTGTGATGCCAATATTCCCCACTCACTCGTAGTGAAGCACATATTGTACTAGTGTTGAAAGTAGGCCGGTAGAGTCAGGTACGCAGTACTGATAAAACAATAAGTGCCCGTCGTAAGTACCAGCTCCGCAACAGTGCGGGCATCACATTAGTGACGTGGATGAACATATATGGATAAGCCCATATTAAGGCATCACGTGACCAGAGCCGTCACTGACTGGGTATACGTAAAGACGCAGGGAGATGCAAGGAAAGGGAGGGAGAGAGACAGGGAGAAGATGTGAAACGGAGGAAGGCACGGATGGAGGGAGTTCTTCCGAGCTTCTGCGGGCCTCTCTCTTTCACTGGTGCATGCCGGGAGCTGGTCCCAACATCCACAAAGTGTGTGTGTATTATTGGTTGTATTTTATGGGGGTAGGAGGGTAGTGTGTATATTGTGTGTGTGGGAGTATTATATTGTGTGTAGAGGTGCAGAGGAGAGTACTAGATTGTGTATCTTGTGTAAGGGTGTTGTGTATATTGTGTTTGGAGCTATAATATTATTGGGGAGATTAGTATTGAGGAGGTATTATAGTGTGTATTGTGGGGAGTATTAGTGTGTGTATTGTTTGTGGGTGACAGATGCTGGGGGTATGCAGCAATCCCTGCACTGAGGTCCGAGGCGGCTCTGCATCGCTCGCACGCACTGTGGACGACCAAGCATGTGCCCATGATAATCATGGCCTTAGAGGGATGAGTGTGTCAGAGCCTAGAAGGGGTATATATATAATGGAGGAGGGAGGAGGAAGGAGGAGGAGGGAGGAGGAGATGATAGCATTGTAAAAGTTAACAAGATAGTTAGTTTAAGCAGAAAGTGAGGAGAGGTTAGAGATAAGGGTAGATGTCAGAGGAGAGAGTTCAATTAAGCTGAGGTATCGAGTAGGACAGGGGTGAGGGGAATGAGAGGTGGTGGATGATGAGAGCAGAAGAGGTCATGTACAAATAGACCTTGTTAGTCAGAGAGCAGTCATTCCAGAGGGCACGTGAGAAGTGAAGAGTAAAGTGAGACATGGAATGTGGATTACATTAGATGGGTTAATACGCTTAGCAGGGAGGTGGAGAGAGAGAGGCAAGAGGCAGAGAGTGGTGCAGGGGTTGAGGAAGAGATGTTGCATGTACCTTATCAGAACATTAAAGAACATCAATTCACACTGGTGCAGAGTTGATGATGAATCCAGTTCACCTCCAATTCAATTTTAACAGAAATGTTTCATTCTTCATTACTGAAAAAAAAGAAAAGTAAAAAACATTTCATTACTATTTTCAAAATGGATTGAATTCCCCCAACAATGACTATGTGTTACCAATATATCCCTCTCAGTCCCACTGCAGCATATACTGTACCAGTGTGAAAGTAGGAAGGTACACAGTACCGGTAAAACAATACGTGCCGGTACTATGCACCATATGAATTATAAGGGGATGTAAATCTCCCAGTCTCTCTCCATATCCGCAACAGAGCGGGCTCCGGTCAGTGGCATGGATGCCCATATATGGGTATGCTCATATTTGGGCATCCCATGTCACTGACCGGAGCCGGCTCTGAGTATAGGGATATATGCGGAGACGCAGAGGTGCAAGGAAATGGGAGGAGGCACGGTGAGAAACAGGGAGAGACCACAGGAAGATAGAGGGCAACAACTTCCACAAGGTACTTGTATGGGTATAATTGTTTGTATTTTGTGCAGAGGGGGTAATTTCAGATAAAATACAATTCTCCACCCTCTACGAAACAATTCCACTTTGTTCAGTAAGCCAGAAAGTCTTGGTCCCATGTGGACTGAATTTAATGCAAATAAGGTCCTTAATACACAAGTAAAGAATAAAGTTACTTATTCTCTACTGTAAGAAGTGCCACATTGCCCACTATTTGGGTCCTGTGCCCAGATTGTGACCATGCATGGCAGAGGTGAGATTCCCCCAACTCCAATTTGCTACACTCTCCAAGAGAGATAATTGTGATCAGAGGTGGAACTAGGGGAGGGTGTGAGCAGGGTCACTGCCCAGGGAGTAACCTGACTGGGGGCACGGAAATCTCATTTAGTGCATATGTTGCGGCACAGCATTGATTGACCGGTCAATCTGCACTGCTGCCTGTCACAGTGACATCCTGATCGGGCACTGTGATCAGCTATAGCACTGACCCAGGTGAGATAGTTCAGCACTTTACAAGGAGGGAACAGATGTTGTGGGTGACAGATGCTGGAGGTAGGCCAAGACTGTTGGCCAGAGTAACGTGGAGACTTACTGCACTCTGCATGCCCATCCTCTCCCTGACATCAGGGGAAGGAAGTGGCCCTGGGGTGTGTGTAGGTATGCCAGATGTCAGTGTATGCATAAGTAAGTATGCCTGTGTAGTGGGAGGTGTAGGGGCGTTAAGCTGGAGGACTTAAAACAGGCACAAAAGCACATAGATACCTCTGATTATACCGCACCAAATGCTGATAATATCATGCTGTAGCTGCACTTTACAGAAGATGATGCAGATGTCATCATTGGTTGGTGGGTTCATTAAATCAATCCATCATATCATAACCACACTGTGCATATGATGTACTGAATCAGTAACACCAGGAAGACATCTCCATGTTAGGAGTAGAGTTGAAGTTAACAGAATATGTCCAGCACTGTGGTGTGTAGCCCATAAATAATAATTGTGCACATTACCAGAACAACATACTGTCAACTGCAAGATCATTTTGCTGCTTGTAGCGTATGCTCATACTGTACAGTGTTGTAGTAGATCCGTCTCTTCAGTGTTCACTGCAACAAAAGTAAGACATTGCATTAATATTACAGACGTTTGGGGGCTGAAATCTCACTTCGCTGCGGACAATTTCCCTTTGCATAAGATTCTTGTGATTATGTCAATGATGATCAATAACTGCATCATAACACAGCCGCTCTATACAGAAGATGTACTTGCTCTCAATGGTCATGGAGGTAATACGTCACACAATGTACAGATATACACTGGCGACACACTTTATTCGAGCTCGGCTAGTCCCACGAATTCGGGTATACCCGGGTGTATTGAGGTTTGTGACTGTTTTCTGCCCGAGTGCATTGAGGTATTTTCCAAGCAGGGATTGAAGCATTTTATTCCCGCTGGCTGCAATACTGCACAGTATATATATATATACTGCATTACAATTCATGAATTTATGCCATCTGGTAGACACGCAAAGCATTGCAGCCTATTAAATCCTAATCATTATTATTTAACAGATCAGCCGCCCGTCAGCCAGGCATGAACCCAGGCTGGGAAGGCAAACGCAACGGGGCTTGTCAGAGGTGAGGAGCGGCACATTCCAGGTATCTGCCAGGTACATACTGGGTATTTGCTCGAATAAAGTGTGTCGGTGCAGTAGCAAGGATTATTTCTCCCACTGGTGCATTATGGCATTATGATGGGAAATGTTGTGAGATTCTGCATTATCAGCATCACTGAATCTTTTGGAAATTAAGTGATATTCTATGTTTTAATGCAATATTATGGATGATCAGCCGGTAAAATAATAATAGCTTGCTGTATCTGTAGCCATGCTCTACCCATGATGTGCTGAACCAATGACTGCAGAGAGATTCAGAGTGGTAAACATGACTGGAACGCATCTCTGAATAATGGGCAGCAAAGCAGTGCAGAATAGGAGGTGAAAGTATTTAAAATGGAAGATCCTTAGCAGCTGTGTGGGGAGTAGACAGTACAGACTGACCAAGTAAATGGTAAAAGGAGTAACTTCAACATTACTTGGCTTTGTTCTCCACATTGAAGCTTTCCTCCTCTTTAAATCACTAATACTGATGCCATGTGTAACCTGTACTGAGAGTTATATAATCTACTGGCCTAGATGAAACCATATGATGCAAACAGGATCCATCCCACTCCAGATTCATAGAATTGAACCACCTCAACCTTTCATAACAATCACATAGAACTGCAGCTGTGCGCTACTGCACATGTTCTTGTTATGAATGGTAGTAGATGTGGTCCTTGGGTCTTTACTTCATACTGTAGCCACCCTCTACTCATGATGTATTGAATCAACGAAAACTTGCATGGTTCAGATCACAGGAAGGGGTAGAGTAGAGATGAAAATATTCAATGTGAAACCCGTAGCAGCCGGATTGTGTGGAGTCAATAAAACGACAAATACTAAATGGTAAATGAGAAATATACACATTGCTTATCTGTCTCTGTGTAGTAATTTTCCTTCTCTTCAACTGTCCTTCAAATTTTCTCTTTTGCAAGAAAAGGAACACATGGCTTCAATATTCACTTCTGTTCTGCAGTCATCCCTCCTGAAATAAAAGTTAAGCATTGCATTGTTATTATGATAATACATACAATAAACCTTGCTCCAAACCATTTCATGCAAAGCAAATCCACCTCCCACCCACAGCTGTGCTCCTTCTAGAGCATGCATGTCAAACTCCAGTCCTCGAGGGTCCCAAACAGGCCAGGTTTTCAGTAGGGATATCCTGAAAACCTGGCCTGTTTGCTGCCCTCGAGGACTGGAGTTTGACATCCTTGTTCTTGAGCTTCTACCACGCAAGTCATCCATGTGAGTGACACTGTACTGCAGTCCTGGTCTGCACACAATCTACTGAATCAATGACATCACACTGTAAAGGCAATCTACAAGATGTATTAGTTGTCCACACTTCCGAAATGTTACTTTTATGTCCAAATCACTTATTCCCATGACCTGATATTTGTATTTGTTATTTATAGGATTGTCACAAAGAGTTGATGAGGTCACCAAATGATAGTATGTAGAGAGAAAGAGAGATCTCAGAACAGAGCCCTGATGTATACCCACAGACAGATCAATAGAAGACGAAGACATGTTAGCAACAGAGATGGAGAATGTGTGACAGGAAAGTTATGATGAAAACCAGGATAGAACTGTGTTACGGATACCAAGAGAGAGTTTAGAATATGAAGGAGGAGAGTGATTGAGAGCATCAAACGCAGCAGATAGATCAAGTAGGATTAGTAGGGAAAAGTGACCTTGGGAATTTGCTTTAAGCACAGTCTGTAGAACGAGCTGTACGAAAGGCAGGTTGTAAAGGATCCAGGAGGGCATGTGATTTAAGAATGTTGACATTCTAGCAATTAGGAGACAAACAGCAGGAGGGATACAGGGCGGTAGTTAGTAAGGCACATAGGGTGTAGGTTGTTTCTGAGAAAAGGGTGACCACTACAGGCTTAAAGTAAGAGGGTAAAGAGCCAGAGAATAGGGAGGAATTGAAGATGTGGGTGAGAGTGGGGACTAAGAGATGCAGTAAGGTGTGAGGGGATACGATCTAGAGGGCATGTGGTAGAGGGAGAAGAGAAGATGATTAGCTTCCAGCTCTGTAAGAGAAGAAAAGGAGTCAAATGCAGAAGGAGAATTAGGTAGAAGGAGAGAAGGGGGAAGGGACAGAAGGAATCTCCTTGTGGGTGGCATCCACCTTGCCTCTGAAGTAGTCAAATGCTTGAGGAGAAGTGAAGGAAGGATGGCAAATGTGAGGAGAAGGTTAGTGGAGGGAGTCAAATACAGGGAAAAAAAGACAGCGTAAATTAAATTTGAGTGTTGATGAATGTGAAAAAAATGTAGTGTGGTTTGGCCCCAGAGAGCAGCTTTATACAGGACTGGAGACATTTTTACTGTAGAAAAATCAAATATCAATTGTGTGATTTCCTTCATAGGCATTAAGAACAGCGAGTGGAAGTGTGATGAACATGTTTGGGAATTTAGCCAAGGGTGTGGGCTAGAGGGACAAGTGTGTCAGAGCCTAGAGGGGGCATATAGATAGGAGGATAGCATTGTAAGAGTTAATAAGATTGTTAGTTTAAGCGGAAAGAGAGAGAGAGCAGAGAGGTTAGAGTAGATGTCAGAGGAGAGTTTAATTAAGCAGAGGCAAATCAGTGGGACAGGTAAGATGGGGTGAGGGGAATGACTGATTGTGAATGATGAGAGCAGAAGAGGTCATGTACAACTAGAGCCTTGTTAGTCAGAGAACGGACATTCCAGATGGCATAGGAGAAGGGAAGAGAAAAGTAAGGAAAGGAATGTGGATTACATTAGATAGGTTAACACTCTTAGCAGGGAGGCAGAGGCAGGGAGGCCCGATGTGTATATGAGCAGGTTCAAGATTATAAGAGATATCCCACACATCAGCAAACATAGAAGGAGACACAGAGATAGGTGTAGAGAGAGACAGAGATAGCTCTATGTAGAGAGAGAGGGACGTAGAGAGAATGAGACAGATAGGCGCAGAGAGAGGGGGCGCAGAGAGAGGAGGCGCCAAAAGAGGGGGCGCAGAGAGAGGGGGCACAGAGAATAGGATATTAAAGAGTGCTTTTCATTGAGCAGTGCAGAAATAGCTGCAATAGAGGTCTGTACAAATGGTGCAGTGTGTAGACACATGCAAAGGTAGGGGAAGGAAAGAGGAGAACATGTGGATAAAAGCAGGAGTGTGGAAGTTAGAGAAATTAGAAAAGTTTAACAGAGGAGTGAGGAAACAGCAAGCAGAAAGAACAAGAGAGAGGTTACATTGGGATGACGTTCTGTGGTAAAGAGAAAATGCTAGGAGAGAGCTTTCAAATATTAGAGGACATGAATTGAGGGAGCAAATGTATAAATCAAAACCTGAGGGGGAGGTATAGCACGAAAGCTTGCACAGCAGATTATAGTCTTAATGTTGCGTGTACCTGTCAGGGTATTCAAGAAGTTAAATTCTCACAAGTGCAGAGTTCATGATGAAATGCTGAATCTAGTCCCCCTCCAATTTAATTTTAATATAACTTTTCCATTCTTCATTACTGCAAAAAGCAAACAAAACAAAACCACATTGCATTACTATTTTCAAAATGGATTGAATGGCATATTCAACAGTGACTGTGTGATGCCAATATTCCCCACTCACTCGTAGTGAAGCACATATTGTACTAGTGTTGAAAGTAGGCCGGTAGAGTCAGGTACGCAGTACTGATAAAACAATAAGTGCCCGTCGTAAGTACCAGCTCCGCAACAGTGCGGGCATCACATTAGTGACGTGGATGAACATATATGGATAAGCCCATATTAAGGCATCACGTGACCAGAGCCGTCACTGACTGGGTATACGTAAAGACGCAGGGAGATGCAAGGAAAGGGAGGGAGAGAGACAGGGAGAAGATGTGAAACGGAGGAAGGCACGGATGGAGGGAGTTCTTCCGAGCTTCTGCGGGCCTCTCTCTTTCACTGGTGCATGCCGGGAGCTGGTCCCAACATCCACAAAGTGTGTGTGTATTATTGGTTGTATTTTATGGGGGTAGGAGGGTAGTGTGTATATTGTGTGTGTGGGAGTATTATATTGTGTGTAGAGGTGCAGAGGAGAGTACTAGATTGTGTATCTTGTGTAAGGGTGTTGTGTATATTGTGTTTGGAGCTATAATATTATTGGGGAGATTAGTATTGAGGAGGTATTATAGTGTGTATTGTGGGGAGTATTAGTGTGTGTATTGTTTGTGGGTGACAGATGCTGGGGGTATGCAGCAATCCCTGCACTGAGGTCCGAGGCGGCTCTGCATCGCTCGCACGCACTGTGGACGACCAAGCATGTGCCCATGATAATCATGGCCTTAGAGGGATGAGTGTGTCAGAGCCTAGAAGGGGTATATATATAATGGAGGAGGGAGGAGGAAGGAGGAGGAGGGAGGAGGAGATGATAGCATTGTAAAAGTTAACAAGATAGTTAGTTTAAGCAGAAAGTGAGGAGAGGTTAGAGATAAGGGTAGATGTCAGAGGAGAGAGTTCAATTAAGCTGAGGTATCGAGTAGGACAGGGGTGAGGGGAATGAGAGGTGGTGGATGAGAGCAGAAGAGGTCATGTACAAATAGACCTTGTTAGTCAGAGAGCAGTCATTCCAGAGGGCACGTGAGAAGTGAAGAGTAAAGTGAGACATGGAATGTGGATTACATTAGATGGGTTAATACGCTTAGCAGGGAGGTGGAGAGAGAGAGGCAAGAGGCAGAGAGTGGTGCAGGGGTTGAGGAAGAGATGTTGCATGTACCTTATCAGAACATTAAAGAACATCAATTCACACTGGTGCAGAGTTGATGATGAATCCAGTTCACCTCCAATTCAATTTTAACAGAAATGTTTCATTCTTCATTACTGAAAAAAAAGAAAAGTAAAAAACATTTCATTACTATTTTCAAAATGGATTGAATTCCCCCAACAATGACTATGTGTTACCAATATATCCCTCTCAGTCCCACTGCAGCATATACTGTACCAGTGTGAAAGTAGGAAGGTACACAGTACCGGTAAAAGAATACGTGCCGGTACTATGCACCATATGAATTATAAGGGGATGTAAATCTCCCAGTCTCTCTCCATATCCGCAACAGAGCGGGCTCCGGTCAGTGGCATGGATGCCCATATATGGGTATGCTCATATTTGGGCATCCCATGTCACTGACCGGAGCCGGCTCTGAGTATAGGGATATATGCGGAGACGCAGAGGTGCAAGGAAATGGGAGGAGGCACGGTGAGAAACAGGGAGAGACCACAGGAAGATAGAGGGCAACAACTTCCACAAGGTACTTGTATGGGTATAATTGTTTGTATTTTGTGCAGAGGGGGTAATTTCAGATAAAATACAATTCTCCACCCTCTACGAAACAATTCCACTTTGTTCAGTAAGCCAGAAAGTCTTGGTCCCATGTGGACTGAATTTAATGCAAATAAGGTCCTTAATACACAAGTAAAGAATAAAGTTACTTATTCTCTACTGTAAGAAGTGCCACATTGCCCACTATTTGGGTCCTGTGCCCAGATTGTGACCATGCATGGCAGAGGTGAGATTCCCCCAACTCCAATTTGCTACACTCTCCAAGAGAGATAATTGTGATCAGAGGTGGAACTAGGGGAGGGTGTGAGCAGGGTCACTGCCCAGGGAGTAACCTGACTGGGGGCACGGAAATCTCATTTAGTGCATATGTTGCGGCACTGCATTGATTGACCGGTCAATCTGCACTGCTGCCTGTCACAGTGACATCCTGATCGGGCACTGTGATCAGCTATAGCACTGACCCAGGTGAGATAGTTCAGCACTTTACAAGGAGGGAACAGATGTTGTGGGTGACAGATGCTGGAGGTAGGCCAAGACTGTTGGCCAGAGTAACGTGGAGACTTACTGCACTCTGCATGCCCATCCTCTCCCTGACATCAGGGGAAGGAAGTGGCCCTGGGGTGTGTGTAGGTATGCCAGATGTCAGTGTATGCATAAGTAAGTATGCCTGTGTAGTGGGAGGTGTAGGGGCGTTAAGCTGGAGGACTTAAAACAGGCACAAAAGCACATAGATACCTCTGATTATACCGCACCAAATGCTGATAATATCATGCTGTAGCTGCACTTTACAGAAGATGATGCAGATGTCATCATTGGTTGGTGGGTTCATTAAATCAATCCATCATATCATAACCACACTGTGCATATGATGTACTGAATCAGTAACACCAGGAAGACATCTCCATGTTAGGAGTAGAGTTGAAGTTAACAGAATATGTCCAGCACTGTGGTGTGTAGCCCATAAATAATAATTGTGCACATTACCAGAACAACATACTGTCAACTGCAAGATCATTTTGCTGCTTGTAGCGTATGCTCATCCTGTACAGTGTTGTAGTAGATCCGTCTCTTCAGTGTTCACTGCAACAAAAGTAAGACATTGCATTAATATTACAGACGTTTGGGGGCTGAAATCTCACTTCGCTGCGGACAATTTCCCTTTGCATAAGATTCTTGTGATTATGTCAATGATGATCAATAACTGCATCATAACACAGCCGCTCTATACAGAAGATGTACTTGCTCTCAATGGTCATGGAGGTAATACGTCACACAATGTACAGATATAGCAAGGATTATTTCTCCCACTGGTGCATTATGGCATTATGATGGGAAATGTTGTGAGATTCTGCATTATCAGCATCACTGAATCTTTTGGAAATTAAGTGATATTCTATGTTTTAATGCAATATTATGGATGATCAGCCGGTAAAATAATAATAGCTTGCTGTATCTGTAGCCATGCTCTACCCATGATGTGCTGAACCAATGACTGCAGAGAGATTCAGAGTGGTAAACATGACTGGAACGCATCTCTGAATAATGGGCAGCAAAGCAGTGCAGAATAGGAGGTGAAAGTATTTAAAATGGAAGATCCTTAGCAGCTGTGTGGGGAGTAGACAGTACAGACTGACCAAGTAAATGGTAAAAGGAGTAACTTCAACATTACTTGGCTTTGTTCTCCACATTGAAGCTTTCCTCCTCTTTAAATCACTAATACTGATGCCATGTGTAACCTGTACTGAGAGTTATATAATCTACTGGCCTAGATGAAACCATATGATGCAAACAGGATCCATCCCACTCCAGATTCATAGAATTGAACCACCTCAACCTTTCATAACAATCACATAGAACTGCAGCTGTGCGCTACTGCACATGTTCTTGTTATGAATGGTAGTAGATGTGGTCCTTGGGTCTTTACTTCATACTGTAGCCACCCTCTACTCATGATGTATTGAATCAACGAAAACTTGCATGGTTCAGATCACAGGAAGGGGTAGAGTAGAGATGAAAATATTCAATGTGAAACCCGTAGCAGCCGGATTGTGTGGAGTCAATAAAACGACAAATACTAAATGGTAAATGAGAAATATACACATTGCTTATCTGTCTCTGTGTAGTAATTTTCCTTCTCTTCAACTGTCCTTCAAATTTTCTCTTTTGCAAGAAAAGGAACACATGGCTTCAATATTCACTTCTGTTCTGCAGTCATCCCTCCTGAAATAAAAGTTAAGCATTGCATTGTTATTATGATAATACATACAATAAACCTTGCTCCAAACCATTTGATGCAAAGCAAATCCACCTCCCACCCACAGCTGTGCTCCTTCTAGAGCATGCATGTCAAACTCCAGTCCTCGAGGGTCCCAAACAGGCCAGGTTTTCAGTAGGGATATCCTGAAAACCTGGCCTGTTTGCTGCCCTCGAGGACTGGAGTTTGACATCCTTGTTCTTGAGCTTCTACCACGCAAGTCATCCATGTGAGTGACACTGTACTGCAGTCCTGGTCTGCACACAATCTACTGAATCAATGACATCACACTGTAAAGGCAATCTACAAGATGTATTAGTTGTCCACACTTCCGAAATGTTACTTTTATGTCCAAATCACTTATTCCCATGACCTGATATTTGTATTTGTTATTTATAGGATTGTCACAAAGAGTTGATGAGGTCACCAAATGATAGTATGTAGAGAGAAAGAGAGATCTCAGAACAGAGCCCTGATGTATACCCACAGACAGATCAATAGAAGACGAAGACATGTTAGCAACAGAGATGGAGAATGTGTGACAGGAAAGTTATGATGAAAACCAGGATAGAACTGTGTTACGGATACCAAGAGAGAGTTTAGAATATGAAGGAGGAGAGTGATTGAGAGCATCAAACGCAGCAGATAGATCAAGTAGGATTAGTAGGGAAAAGTGACCTTGGGAATTTGCTTTAAGCACAGTCTGTAGAACGAGCTGTACGAAAGGCAGGTTGTAAAGGATCCAGGAGGGAATGTGATTTAAGAATGTTGACATTCTAGCAATTAGGAGACAAACAGCAGGAGGGATACAGGGCGGTAGTTAGTAAGGCACATAGGGTGTAGGTTGTTTCTGAGAAAAGGGTGACCACTACAGGCTTAAAGTAAGAGGGTAAAGAGCCAGAGAATAGGGAGGAATTGAAGATGTGGGTGAGAGTGGGGACTAAGAGATGCAGTAAGGTGTGAGGGGATACGATCTAGAGGGCATGTGGTAGAGGGAGAAGAGAAGATGATTAGCTTCCAGCTCTGTAAGAGAAGAAAAGGAGTCAAATGCAGAAGGAGAATTAGGTAGAAGGAGAGAAGGGGGAAGGGACAGAAGGAATCTCCTTGTGGGTGGCATCCACCTTGCCTCTGAAGTAGTCAAATGCTTGAGGAGAAGTGAAGGAAGGATGGCAAGTGTGAGGAGAAGGTTAGTGGAGGGAGTCAAATACAGGGAAAAAAAGACAGCGTAAATTAAATTTGAGTGTTGATGAATGTGAAAAAAAAGTAGTGTGGTTTGGCCCCAGAGAGCAGCTTTATACAGGACTGGAGACATTTTTACTGTAGAAAAATCAAATATCAATTGTGTGATTTCCTTCATAGGCATTAAGAACAGCGAGTGGAAGTGTGATGAACATGTTTGGGAATTTAGCCAAGGGTGTGGGCTAGAGGGACAAGTGTGTCAGAGCCTAGAGGGGGCATATAGATAGGAGGATAGCATTGTAAGAGTTAATAAGATTGTTAGTTTAAGCGGAAAGAGAGAGAGAGCAGAGAGGTTAGAGTAGATGTCAGAGGAGAGTTTAATTAAGCAGAGGCAAATCAGTGGGACAGGTAAGATGGGGTGAGGGGAATGACTGATTGTGAATGATGAGAGCAGAAGAGGTCATGTACAACTAGAGCCTTGTTAGTCAGAGAATGGACATTCCAGATGGCATAGGAGAAGGGAAGAGAAAAGTAAGGAAAGGAATGTGGATTACATTAGATAGGTTAACACTCTTAGCAGGGAGGCAGAGGCAGGGAGGCCCGATGTGTATATGAGCAGGTTCAAGATTATAAGAGATATCCCACACATCAGCAAACATAGAAGGAGACACAGAGATAGGTGTAGAGAGAGACAGAGATAGCTCTATGTAGAGAGAGAGGGACGTAGAGAGAATGAGACAGATAGGCGCAGAGAGAGGGGGCGCAGAGAGAGGAGGCGCCAAAAGAGGGGGCGCAGAGAGAGGGGGCACAGAGAATAGGATATTAAAGAGTGCTTTTCATTGAGCAGTGCAGAAATAGCTGCAATAGAGGTCTGTACAAATGGTGCAGTGTGTAGACACATGCAAAGGTAGGGGAAGGAAAGAGGAGAACATGTGGATAAAAGCAGGAGTGTGGAAGTTAGAGAAATTAGAAAAGTTTAACAGAGGAGTGAGGAAACAGCAAGCAGAAAGAACAAGAGAGAGGTTACATTGGGATGACGTTCTGTGGTAAAGAGAAAATGCTAGGAGAGAGCTTTCAAATATTAGAGGACATGAATTGAGGGAGCAAATGTATAAATCAAAACCTGAGGGGGAGGTATAGCACGAAAGCTTGCACAGCAGATTATAGTCTTAATGTTGCGTGTACCTGTCAGGGTATTCAAGCAGTTAAATTCTCACAAGTGCAGAGTTCATGATGAAATGCTGAATCTAGTCCCCCTCCAATTTAATTTTAATATAACTTTTCCATTCTTCATTACTGCAAAAAGCAAACAAAACAAAACCACATTGCATTACTATTTTCAAAATGGATTGAATGGCATATTCAACAGTGACTGTGTGATGCCAATATTCCCCACTCACTCGTAGTGAAGCACATATTGTACTAGTGTTGAAAGTAGGCCGGTAGAGTCAGGTACGCAGTACTGATAAAACAATAAGTGCCCGTCGTAAGTACCAGCTCCGCAACAGTGCGGGCATCACATTAGTGACGTGGATGAACATATATGGATAAGCCCATATTAAGGCATCACGTGACCAGAGCCGTCACTGACTGGGTATACGTAAAGACGCAGGGAGATGCAAGGAAAGGGAGGGAGAGAGACAGGGAGAAGATGTGAAACGGAGGAAGGCACGGATGGAGGGAGTTCTTCCGAGCTTCTGCGGGCCTCTCTCTTTCACTGGTGCATGCCGGGAGCTGGTCCCAACATCCACAAAGTGTGTGTGTATTATTGGTTGTATTTTATGGGGGTAGGAGGGTAGTGTGTATATTGTGTGTGTGGGAGTATTATATTGTGTGTAGAGGTGCAGAGGAGAGTACTAGATTGTGTATCTTGTGTAAGGGTGTTGTGTATATTGTGTTTGGAGCTATAATATTATTGGGGAGATTAGTATTGAGGAGGTATTATAGTGTGTATTGTGGGGAGTATTAGTGTGTGTATTGTTTGTGGGTGACAGATGCTGGGGGTATGCAGCAATCCCTGCACTGAGGTCCGAGGCGGCTCTGCATCGCTCGCACGCACTGTGGACGACCAAGCATGTGCCCATGATAATCATGGCCTTAGAGGGATGAGTGTGTCAGAGCCTAGAAGGGGTATATATATAATGGAGGAGGGAGGAGGAAGGAGGAGGAGGGAGGAGGAGATGATAGCATTGTAAAAGTTAACAAGATAGTTAGTTTAAGCAGAAAGTGAGGAGAGGTTAGAGATAAGGGTAGATGTCAGAGGAGAGAGTTCAATTAAGCTGAGGTATCGAGTAGGACAGGGGTGAGGGGAATGAGAGGTGGTGGATGATGAGAGCAGAAGAGGTCATGTACAAATAGACCTTGTTAGTCAGAGAGCAGTCATTCCAGAGGGCACGTGAGAAGTGAAGAGTAAAGTGAGACATGGAATGTGGATTACATTAGATGGGTTAATACGCTTAGCAGGGAGGTGGAGAGAGAGAGGCAAGAGGCAGAGAGTGGTGCAGGGGTTGAGGAAGAGATGTTGCATGTACCTTATCAGAACATTAAAGAACATCAATTCACACTGGTGCAGAGTTGATGATGAATCCAGTTCACCTCCAATTCAATTTTAACAGAAATGTTTCATTCTTCATTACTGAAAAAAAAGAAAAGTAAAAAACATTTCATTACTATTTTCAAAATGGATTGAATTCCCCCAACAATGACTATGTGTTACCAATATATCCCTCTCAGTCCCACTGCAGCATATAGTGTACCAGTGTGAAAGTAGGAAGGTACACAGTACCGGTAAAACAATACGTGCCGGTACTATGCACCATATGAATTATAAGGGGATGTAAATCTCCCAGTCTCTCTCCATATCCGCAACAGAGCGGGCTCCGGTCAGTGGCATGGATGCCCATATATGGGTATGCTCATATTTGGGCATCCCATGTCACTGACCGGAGCCGGCTCTGAGTATAGGGATATATGCGGAGACGCAGAGGTGCAAGGAAATGGGAGGAGGCACGGTGAGAAACAGGGAGAGACCACAGGAAGATAGAGGGCAACAACTTCCACAAGGTACTTGTATGGGTATAATTGTTTGTATTTTGTGCAGAGGGGGTAATTTCAGATAAAATACAATTCTCCACCCTCTACGAAACAATTCCACTTTGTTCAGTAAGCCAGAAAGTCTTGGTCCCATGTGGACTGAATTTAATGCAAATAAGGTCCTTAATACACAAGTAAAGAATAAAGTTACTTATTCTCTACTGTAAGAAGTGCCACATTGCCCACTATTTGGGTCCTGTGCCCAGATTGTGACCATGCATGGCAGAGGTGAGATTCCCCCAACTCCAATTTGCTACACTCTCCAAGAGAGATAATTGTGATCAGAGGTGGAACTAGGGGAGGGTGTGAGCAGGGTCACTGCCCAGGGAGTAACCTGACTGGGGGCACGGAAATCTCATTTAGTGCATATGTTGCGGCACTGCATTGATTGACCGGTCAATCTGCACTGCTGCCTGTCACAGTGACATCCTGATCGGGCACTGTGATCAGCTATAGCACTGACCCAGGTGAGATAGTTCAGCACTTTACAAGGAGGGAACAGATGTTGTGGGTGACAGATGCTGGAGGTAGGCCAAGACTGTTGGCCAGAGTAACGTGGAGACTTACTGCACTCTGCATGCCCATCCTCTCCCTGACATCAGGGGAAGGAAGTGGCCCTGGGGTGTGTGTAGGTATGCCAGATGTCAGTGTATGCATAAGTAAGTATGCCTGTGTAGTGGGAGGTGTAGGGGCGTTAAGCTGGAGGACTTAAAACAGGCACAAAAGCACATAGATACCTCTGATTATACCGCACCAAATGCTGATAATATCATGCTGTAGCTGCACTTTACAGAAGATGATGCAGATGTCATCATTGGTTGGTGGGTTCATTAAATCAATCCATCATATCATAACCACACTGTGCATATGATGTACTGAATCAGTAACACCAGGAAGACATCTCCATGTTAGGAGTAGAGTTGAAGTTAACAGAATATGTCCAGCACTGTGGTGTGTAGCCCATAAATAATAATTGTGCACATTACCAGAACAACATACTGTCAACTGCAAGATCATTTTGCTGCTTGTAGCGTATGCTCATCCTGTACAGTGTTGTAGTAGATCCGTCTCTTCAGTGTTCACTGCAACAAAAGTAAGACATTGCATTAATATTACAGACGTTTGGGGGCTGAAATCTCACTTCGCTGCGGACAATTTCCCTTTGCATAAGATTCTTGTGATTACTGCACCGACACACTTTATTCGAGCAAATACCCAGTATGTACCTGGCAGATACCTGGAATGCGCCGCTCCTCACCTCTGACAAGCCCCGTTGCGTTTGCCTTCCCAGCCTGGGTTCGTGCCTGGCTGACGGGCGGCTGATCTGTTAAATGATAATGATTAGGATTTAATAGGCTGCAATGCTTCGCGTGTCTACCAGATGGCATAAATTCATGAATTGTAATGCAGTATATATATATATACTGTGCAGTATTGCAGCCAGAGGGAATAAAATGCTTCAATCCCTGCCTAGAAAATACCTCAATGCACTCGGGCAGAAAACAGTCACAAACCTCAATACACCCGGGTATACCCGAATTCGTGGGACTAGCCGAGCTCGAATAAAGTGTGTCGCCAGTGTATGTCAATGATGATCAATAACTGCATCATAACACAGCCGCTCTATACAGAAGATGTACTTGCTCTCAATGGTCATGGAGGTAATACGTCACACAATGTACAGATATAGCAAGGATTATTTCTCCCACTGGTGCATTATGGCATTATGATGGGAAATGTTGTGAGATTCTGCATTATCAGCATCACTGAATCTTTTGGAAATTAAGTGATATTCTATGTTTTAATGCAATATTATGGATGATCAGCCGGTAAAATAATAATAGCTTGCTGTATCTGTAGCCATGCTCTACCCATGATGTGCTGAACCAATGACTGCAGAGAGATTCAGAGTGGTAAACATGACTGGAACGCATCTCTGAATAATGGGCAGCAAAGCAGTGCAGAATAGGAGGTGAAAGTATTTAAAATGGAAGATCCTTAGCAGCTGTGTGGGGAGTAGACAGTACAGACTGACCAAGTAAATGGTAAAAGGAGTAACTTCAACATTACTTGGCTTTGTTCTCCACATTGAAGCTTTCCTCCTCTTTAAATCACTAATACTGATGCCATGTGTAACCTGTACTGAGAGTTATATAATCTACTGGCCTAGATGAAACCATATGATGCAAACAGGATCCATCCCACTCCAGATTCATAGAATTGAACCACCTCAACCTTTCATAACAATCACATAGAACTGCAGCTGTGCGCTACTGCACATGTTCTTGTTATGAATGGTAGTAGATGTGGTCCTTGGGTCTTTACTTCATACTGTAGCCACCCTCTACTCATGATGTATTGAATCAACGAAAACTTGCATGGTTCAGATCACAGGAAGGGGTAGAGTAGAGATGAAAATATTCAATGTGAAACCCGTAGCAGCCGGATTGTGTGGAGTCAATAAAACGACAAATACTAAATGGTAAATGAGAAATATACACATTGCTTATCTGTCTCTGTGTAGTAATTTTCCTTCTCTTCAACTGTCCTTCAAATTTTCTCTTTTGCAAGAAAAGGAACACATGGCTTCAATATTCACTTCTGTTCTGCAGTCATCCCTCCTGAAATAAAAGTTAAGCATTGCATTGTTATTATGATAATACATACAATAAACCTTGCTCCAAACCATTTGATGCAAAGCAAATCCACCTCCCACCCACAGCTGTGCTCCTTCTAGAGCATGCATGTCAAACTCCAGTCCTCGAGGGTCCCAAACAGGCCAGGTTTTCAGTAGGGATATCCTGAAAACCTGGCCTGTTTGCTGCCCTCGAGGACTGGAGTTTGACATCCTTGTTCTTGAGCTTCTACCACGCAAGTCATCCATGTGAGTGACACTGTACTGCAGTCCTGGTCTGCACACAATCTACTGAATCAATGACATCACACTGTAAAGGCAATCTACAAGATGTATTAGTTGTCCACACTTCCGAAATGTTACTTTTATGTCCAAATCACTTATTCCCATGACCTGATATTTGTATTTGTTATTTATAGGATTGTCACAAAGAGTTGATGAGGTCACCAAATGATAGTATGTAGAGAGAAAGAGAGATCTCAGAACAGAGCCCTGATGTATACCCACAGACAGATCAATAGAAGACGAAGACATGTTAGCAACAGAGATGGAGAATGTGTGACAGGAAAGTTATGATGAAAACCAGGATAGAACTGTGTTACGGATACCAAGAGAGAGTTTAGAATATGAAGGAGGAGAGTGATTGAGAGCATCAAACGCAGCAGATAGATCAAGTAGGATTAGTAGGGAAAAGTGACCTTGGGAATTTGCTTTAAGCACAGTCTGTAGAACGAGCTGTACGAAAGGCAGGTTGTAAAGGATCCAGGAGGGCATGTGATTTAAGAATGTTGACATTCTAGCAATTAGGAGACAAACAGCAGGAGGGATACAGGGCGGTAGTTAGTAAGGCACATAGGGTGTAGGTTGTTTCTGAGAAAAGGGTGACCACTACAGGCTTAAAGTAAGAGGGTAAAGAGCCAGAGAATAGGGAGGAATTGAAGATGTGGGTGAGAGTGGGGACTAAGAGATGCAGTAAGGTGTGAGGGGATACGATCTAGAGGGCATGTGGTAGAGGGAGAAGAGAAGATGATTAGCTTCCAGCTCTGTAAGAGAAGAAAAGGAGTCAAATGCAGAAGGAGAATTAGGTAGAAGGAGAGAAGGGGGAAGGGACAGAAGGAATCTCCTTGTGGGTGGCATCCACCTTGCCTCTGAAGTAGTCAAATGCTTGAGGAGAAGTGAAGGAAGGATGGCAAGTGTGAGGAGAAGGTTAGTGGAGGGAGTCAAATACAGGGAAAAAAAGACAGCGTAAATTAAATTTGAGTGTTGATGAATGTGAAAAAAAAGTAGTGTGGTTTGGCCCCAGAGAGCAGCTTTATACAGGACTGGAGACATTTTTACTGTAGAAAAATCAAATATCAATTGTGTGATTTCCTTCATAGGCATTAAGAACAGCGAGTGGAAGTGTGATGAACATGTTTGGGAATTTAGCCAAGGGTGTGGGCTAGAGGGACAAGTGTGTCAGAGCCTAGAGGGGGCATATAGATAGGAGGATAGCATTGTAAGAGTTAATAAGATTGTTAGTTTAAGCGGAAAGAGAGAGAGAGCAGAGAGGTTAGAGTAGATGTCAGAGGAGAGTTTAATTAAGCAGAGGCAAATCAGTGGGACAGGTAAGATGGGGTGAGGGGAATGACTGATTGTGAATGATGAGAGCAGAAGAGGTCATGTACAACTAGAGCCTTGTTAGTCAGAGAACGGACATTCCAGATGGCATAGGAGAAGGGAAGAGAAAAGTAAGGAAAGGAATGTGGATTACATTAGATAGGTTAACACTCTTAGCAGGGAGGCAGAGGCAGGGAGGCCCGATGTGTATATGAGCAGGTTCAAGATTATAAGAGATATCCCACACATCAGCAAACATAGAAGGAGACACAGAGATAGGTGTAGAGAGAGACAGAGATAGCTCTATGTAGAGAGAGAGGGACGTAGAGAGAATGAGACAGATAGGCGCAGAGAGAGGGGGCGCAGAGAGAGGAGGCGCCAAAAGAGGGGGCGCAGAGAGAGGGGGCACAGAGAATAGGATATTAAAGAGTGCTTTTCATTGAGCAGTGCAGAAATAGCTGCAATAGAGGTCTGTACAAATGGTGCAGTGTGTAGACACATGCAAAGGTAGGGGAAGGAAAGAGGAGAACATGTGGATAAAAGCAGGAGTGTGGAAGTTAGAGAAATTAGAAAAGTTTAACAGAGGAGTGAGGAAACAGCAAGCAGAAAGAACAAGAGAGAGGTTACATTGGGATGACGTTCTGTGGTAAAGAGAAAATGCTAGGAGAGAGCTTTCAAATATTAGAGGACATGAATTGAGGGAGCAAATGTATAAATCAAAACCTGAGGGGGAGGTATAGCACGAAAGCTTGCACAGCAGATTATAGTCTTAATGTTGCGTGTACCTGTCAGGGTATTCAAGAAGTTAAATTCTCACAAGTGCAGAGTTCATGATGAAATGCTGAATCTAGTCCCCCTCCAATTTAATTTTAATATAACTTTTCCATTCTTCATTACTGCAAAAAGCAAACAAAACAAAACCACATTGCATTACTATTTTCAAAATGGATTGAATGGCATATTCAACAGTGACTGTGTGATGCCAATATTCCCCACTCACTCGTAGTGAAGCACATATTGTACTAGTGTTGAAAGTAGGCCGGTAGAGTCAGGTACGCAGTACTGATAAAACAATAAGTGCCCGTCGTAAGTACCAGCTCCGCAACAGTGCGGGCATCACATTAGTGACGTGGATGAACATATATGGATAAGCCCATATTAAGGCATCACGTGACCAGAGCCGTCACTGACTGGGTATACGTAAAGACGCAGGGAGATGCAAGGAAAGGGAGGGAGAGAGACAGGGAGAAGATGTGAAACGGAGGAAGGCACGGATGGAGGGAGTTCTTCCGAGCTTCTGCGGGCCTCTCTCTTTCACTGGTGCATGCCGGGAGCTGGTCCCAACATCCACAAAGTGTGTGTGTATTATTGGTTGTATTTTATGGGGGTAGGAGGGTAGTGTGTATATTGTGTGTGTGGGAGTATTATATTGTGTGTAGAGGTGCAGAGGAGAGTACTAGATTGTGTATCTTGTGTAAGGGTGTTGTGTATATTGTGTTTGGAGCTATAATATTATTGGGGAGATTAGTATTGAGGAGGTATTATAGTGTGTATTGTGGGGAGTATTAGTGTGTGTATTGTTTGTGGGTGACAGATGCTGGGGGTATGCAGCAATCCCTGCACTGAGGTCCGAGGCGGCTCTGCATCGCTCGCACGCACTGTGGACGACCAAGCATGTGCCCATGATAATCATGGCCTTAGAGGGATGAGTGTGTCAGAGCCTAGAAGGGGTATATATATAATGGAGGAGGGAGGAGGAAGGAGGAGGAGGGAGGAGGAGATGATAGCATTGTAAAAGTTAACAAGATAGTTAGTTTAAGCAGAAAGTGAGGAGAGGTTAGAGATAAGGGTAGATGTCAGAGGAGAGAGTTCAATTAAGCTGAGGTATCGAGTAGGACAGGGGTGAGGGGAATGAGAGGTGGTGGATGAGAGCAGAAGAGGTCATGTACAAATAGACCTTGTTAGTCAGAGAGCAGTCATTCCAGAGGGCACGTGAGAAGTGAAGAGTAAAGTGAGACATGGAATGTGGATTACATTAGATGGGTTAATACGCTTAGCAGGGAGGTGGAGAGAGAGAGGCAAGAGGCAGAGAGTGGTGCAGGGGTTGAGGAAGAGATGTTGCATGTACCTTATCAGAACATTAAAGAACATCAATTCACACTGGTGCAGAGTTGATGATGAATCCAGTTCACCTCCAATTCAATTTTAACAGAAATGTTTCATTCTTCATTACTGAAAAAAAAGAAAAGTAAAAAACATTTCATTACTATTTTCAAAATGGATTGAATTCCCCCAACAATGACTATGTGTTACCAATATATCCCTCTCAGTCCCACTGCAGCATATACTGTACCAGTGTGAAAGTAGGAAGGTACACAGTACCGGTAAAACAATACGTGCCGGTACTATGCACCATATGAATTATAAGGGGATGTAAATCTCCCAGTCTCTCTCCATATCCGCAACAGAGCGGGCTCCGGTCAGTGGCATGGATGCCCATATATGGGTATGCTCATATTTGGGCATCCCATGTCACTGACCGGAGCCGGCTCTGAGTATAGGGATATATGCGGAGACGCAGAGGTGCAAGGAAATGGGAGGAGGCACGGTGAGAAACAGGGAGAGACCACAGGAAGATAGAGGGCAACAACTTCCACAAGGTACTTGTATGGGTATAATTGTTTGTATTTTGTGCAGAGGGGGTAATTTCAGATAAAATACAATTCTCCACCCTCTACGAAACAATTCCACTTTGTTCAGTAAGCCAGAAAGTCTTGGTCCCATGTGGACTGAATTTAATGCAAATAAGGTCCTTAATACACAAGTAAAGAATAAAGTTACTTATTCTCTACTGTAAGAAGTGCCACATTGCCCACTATTTGGGTCCTGTGCCCAGATTGTGACCATGCATGGCAGAGGTGAGATTCCCCCAACTCCAATTTGCTACACTCTCCAAGAGAGATAATTGTGATCAGAGGTGGAACTAGGGGAGGGTGTGAGCAGGGTCACTGCCCAGGGAGTAACCTGACTGGGGGCACGGAAATCTCATTTAGTGCATATGTTGCGGCACTGCATTGATTGACCGGTCAATCTGCACTGCTGCCTGTCACAGTGACATCCTGATCGGGCACTGTGATCAGCTATAGCACTGACCCAGGTGAGATAGTTCAGCACTTTACAAGGAGGGAACAGATGTTGTGGGTGACAGATGCTGGGGGTAGGCCAAGACTGTTGGCCAGAGTAACGTGGAGACTTACTGCACTCTGCATGCCCATCCTCTCCCTGACATCAGGGGAAGGAAGTGGCCCTGGGGTGTGTGTAGGTATGCCAGATGTCAGTGTATGCATAAGTAAGTATGCCTGTGTAGTGGGAGGTGTAGGGGCGTTAAGCTGGAGGACTTAAAACAGGCACAAAAGCACATAGATACCTCTGATTATACCGCACCAAATGCTGATAATATCATGCTGTAGCTGCACTTTACAGAAGATGATGCAGATGTCATCATTGGTTGGTGGGTTCATTAAATCAATCCATCATATCATAACCACACTGTGCATATGATGTACTGAATCAGTAACACCAGGAAGACATCTCCATGTTAGGAGTAGAGTTGAAGTTAACAGAATATGTCCAGCACTGTGGTGTGTAGCCCATAAATAATAATTGTGCACATTACCAGAACAACATACTGTCAACTGCAAGATCATTTTGCTGCTTGTAGCGTATGCTCATCCTGTACTGTGTTGTAGTAGATCCGTCTCTTCAGTGTTCACTGCAACAAAAGTAAGACATTGCATTAATATTACAGACGTTTGGGGGCTGAAATCTCACTTCGCTGCGGACAATTTCCCTTTGCATAAGATTCTTGTGATTATGTCAATGATGATCAATAACTGCATCATAACACAGCCGCTCTATACAGAAGATGTACTTGCTCTCATTGGTCATGGAGGTAATACGTCACACAATGTACAGATATAGCAAGGATTATTTCTCCCACTTGTGCATTATGGCATTATGATGGGAAATGTTGTGAGATTCTGCATTATCAGCATCACTGAATCTTTTGGAAATTAAGTGATATTCTATGTTTTAATGCAATATTATGGGTGATCAGCCGGTAAAATAATAATAGCTTGCTGTATCTGTAGCCATGCTCTACCCATGATGTGCTGAACCAATGACTGCAGAGAGATTCAGAGTGGTAAACATGACTGGAACGCATCTCTGAATAATGGGCAGCAAAGCAGTGCAGAATAGGAGGTGAAAGTATTTAAAATGGAAGATCCTTAGCAGCTGTGTGGAGAGTAGACAGTACAGACTGACCAAGTAAATGGTAAAAGGAGTAACTTCAACATTACTTGGCTTTGTTCTCCACATTGAAGCTTTCCTCCTCTTTAAATCACTAATACTGATGCCATGTGTAACCTGTACTGAGAGTTATATAATCTACTGGCCTAGATGAAACCATATGATGCAAACAGGATCCATCCCACTCCAGATTCATAGAATTGAACCACCTCAACCTTTCATAACAATCACATAGAACTGCAGCTGTGCGCTACTGCACATGTTCTTGTTATGAATGGTAGTAGATGTGGTCCTTGGGTCTTTACTTCATACTGTAGCCACCCTCTACTCATGATGTATTGAATCAACGAAAACTTGCATGGTTCAGATCACAGGAAGGGGTAGAGTAGAGATGAAAATATTCAATGTGAAACCCGTAGCAGCCGGATTGTGTGGAGTCAATAAAACGACAAATACTAAATGGTAAATGAGAAATATACACATTGCTTATCTGTCTCTGTGTAGTAATTTTCCTTCTCTTCAACTGTCCTTCAAATTTTCTCTTTTGCAAGAAAAGGAACACATGGCTTCAATATTCACTTCTGTTCTGCAGTCATCCCTCCTGAAATAAAAGTTAAGCATTGCATTGTTATTATGATAATACATACAATAAACCTTGCTCCAAACCATTTCATGCAAAGCAAATCCACCTCCCACCCACAGCTGTGCTCCTTCTAGAGCATGCATGTCAAACTCCAGTCCTCGAGGGTCCCAAACAGGCCAGGTTTTCAGTAGGGATATCCTGAAAACCTGGCCTGTTTGCTGCCCTCGAGGACTGGAGTTTGACATCCTTGTTCTTGAGCTTCTACCACGCAAGTCATCCATGTGAGTGACACTGTACTGCAGTCCTGGTCTGCACACAATCTACTGAATCAATGACATCACACTGTAAAGGCAATCTACAAGATGTATTAGTTGTCCACACTTCCGAAATGTTACTTTTATGTCCAAATCACTTATTCCCATGACCTGATATTTGTATTTGTTATTTATAGGATTGTCACAAAGAGTTGATGAGGTCACCAAATGATAGTATGTAGAGAGAAAGAGAGATCTCAGAACAGAGCCCTGATGTATACCCACAGACAGATCAATAGAAGACGAAGACATGTTAGCAACAGAGATGGAGAATGTGTGACAGGAAAGTTATGATGAAAACCAGGATAGAACTGTGTTACGGATACCAAGAGAGAGTTTAGAATATGAAGGAGGAGAGTGATTGAGAGCATCAAACGCAGCAGATAGATCAAGTAGGATTAGTAGGGAAAAGTGACCTTGGGAATTTGCTTTAAGCACAGTCTGTAGAACGAGCTGTACGAAAGGCAGGTTGTAAAGGATCCAGGAGGGAATGTGATTTAAGAATGTTGACATTCTAGCAATTAGGAGACAAACAGCAGGAGGGATACAGGGCGGTAGTTAGTAAGGCACATAGGGTGTAGGTTGTTTCTGAGAAAAGGGTGACCACTACAGGCTTAAAGTAAGAGGGTAAAGAGCCAGAGAATAGGGAGGAATTGAAGATGTGGGTGAGAGTGGGGACTAAGAGATGCAGTAAGGTGTGAGGGGATACGATCTAGAGGGCATGTGGTAGAGGGAGAAGAGAAGATGATTAGCTTCCAGCTCTGTAAGAGAAGAAAAGGAGTCAAATGCAGAAGGAGAATTAGGTAGAAGGAGAGAAGGGGGAAGGGACAGAAGGAATCTCCTTGTGGGTGGCATCCACCTTGCCTCTGAAGTAGTCAAATGCTTGAGGAGAAGTGAAGGAAGGATGGCAAGTGTGAGGAGAAGGTTAGTGGAGGGAGTCAAATACAGGGAAAAAAAGACAGCGTAAATTAAATTTGAGTGTTGATGAATGTGAAAAAAAAGTAGTGTGGTTTGGCCCCAGAGAGCAGCTTTATACAGGACTGGAGACATTTTTACTGTAGAAAAATCAAATATCAATTGTGTGATTTCCTTCATAGGCATTAAGAACAGCGAGTGGAAGTGTGATGAACATGTTTGGGAATTTAGCCAAGGGTGTGGGCTAGAGGGACAAGTGTGTCAGAGCCTAGAGGGGGCATATAGATAGGAGGATAGCATTGTAAGAGTTAATAAGATTGTTAGTTTAAGCGGAAAGAGAGAGAGAGCAGAGAGGTTAGAGTAGATGTCAGAGGAGAGTTTAATTAAGCAGAGGCAAATCAGTGGGACAGGTAAGATGGGGTGAGGGGAATGACTGATTGTGAATGATGAGAGCAGAAGAGGTCATGTACAACTAGAGCCTTGTTAGTCAGAGAACGGACATTCCAGATGGCATAGGAGAAGGGAAGAGAAAAGTAAGGAAAGGAATGTGGATTACATTAGATAGGTTAACACTCTTAGCAGGGAGGCAGAGGCAGGGAGGCCCGATGTGTATATGAGCAGGTTCAAGATTATAAGAGATATCCCACACATCAGCAAACATAGAAGGAGACACAGAGATAGGTGTAGAGAGAGACAGAGATAGCTCTATGTAGAGAGAGAGGGACGTAGAGAGAATGAGACAGATAGGCGCAGAGAGAGGGGGCGCAGAGAGAGGAGGCGCCAAAAGAGGGGGCGCAGAGAGAGGGGGCACAGAGAATAGGATATTAAAGAGTGCTTTTCATTGAGCAGTGCAGAAATAGCTGCAATAGAGGTCTGTACAAATGGTGCAGTGTGTAGACACATGCAAAGGTAGGGGAAGGAAAGAGGAGAACATGTGGATAAAAGCAGGAGTGTGGAAGTTAGAGAAATTAGAAAAGTTTAACAGAGGAGTGAGGAAACAGCAAGCAGAAAGAACAAGAGAGAGGTTACATTGGGATGACGTTCTGTGGTAAAGAGAAAATGCTAGGAGAGAGCTTTCAAATATTAGAGGACATGAATTGAGGGAGCAAATGTATAAATCAAAACCTGAGGGGGAGGTATAGCACGAAAGCTTGCACAGCAGATTATAGTCTTAATGTTGCGTGTACCTGTCAGGGTATTCAAGAAGTTAAATTCTCACAAGTGCAGAGTTCATGATGAAATGCTGAATCTAGTCCCCCTCCAATTTAATTTTAATATAACTTTTCCATTCTTCATTACTGCAAAAAGCAAACAAAACAAAACCACATTGCATTACTATTTTCAAAATGGATTGAATGGCATATTCAACAGTGACTGTGTGATGCCAATATTCCCCACTCACTCGTAGTGAAGCACATATTGTACTAGTGTTGAAAGTAGGCCGGTAGAGTCAGGTACGCAGTACTGATAAAACAATAAGTGCCCGTCGTAAGTACCAGCTCCGCAACAGTGCGGGCATCACATTAGTGACGTGGATGAACATATATGGATAAGCCCATATTAAGGCATCACGTGACCAGAGCCGTCACTGACTGGGTATACGTAAAGACGCAGGGAGATGCAAGGAAAGGGAGGGAGAGAGACAGGGAGAAGATGTGAAACGGAGGAAGGCACGGATGGAGGGAGTTCTTCCGAGCTTCTGCGGGCCTCTCTCTTTCACTGGTGCATGCCGGGAGCTGGTCCCAACATCCACAAAGTGTGTGTGTATTATTGGTTGTATTTTATGGGGGTAGGAGGGTAGTGTGTATATTGTGTGTGTGGGAGTATTATATTGTGTGTAGAGGTGCAGAGGAGAGTACTAGATTGTGTATCTTGTGTAAGGGTGTTGTGTATATTGTGTTTGGAGCTATAATATTATTGGGGAGATTAGTATTGAGGAGGTATTATAGTGTGTATTGTGGGGAGTATTAGTGTGTGTATTGTTTGTGGGTGACAGATGCTGGGGGTATGCAGCAATCCCTGCACTGAGGTCCGAGGCGGCTCTGCATCGCTCGCACGCACTGTGGACGACCAAGCATGTGCCCATGATAATCATGGCCTTAGAGGGATGAGTGTGTCAGAGCCTAGAAGGGGTATATATATAATGGAGGAGGGAGGAGGAAGGAGGAGGAGGGAGGAGGAGATGATAGCATTGTAAAAGTTAACAAGATAGTTAGTTTAAGCAGAAAGTGAGGAGAGGTTAGAGATAAGGGTAGATGTCAGAGGAGAGAGTTCAATTAAGCTGAGGTATCGAGTAGGACAGGGGTGAGGGGAATGAGAGGTGGTGGATGAGAGCAGAAGAGGTCATGTACAAATAGACCTTGTTAGTCAGAGAGCAGTCATTCCAGAGGGCACGTGAGAAGTGAAGAGTAAAGTGAGACATGGAATGTGGATTACATTAGATGGGTTAATACGCTTAGCAGGGAGGTGGAGAGAGAGAGGCAAGAGGCAGAGAGTGGTGCAGGGGTTGAGGAAGAGATGTTGCATGTACCTTATCAGAACATTAAAGAACATCAATTCACACTGGTGCAGAGTTGATGATGAATCCAGTTCACCTCCAATTCAATTTTAACAGAAATGTTTCATTCTTCATTACTGAAAAAAAAGAAAAGTAAAAAACATTTCATTACTATTTTCAAAATGGATTGAATTCCCCCAACAATGACTATGTGTTACCAATATATCCCTCTCAGTCCCACTGCAGCATATACTGTACCAGTGTGAAAGTAGGAAGGTACACAGTACCGGTAAAACAATACGTGCCGGTACTATGCACCATATGAATTATAAGGGGATGTAAATCTCCCAGTCTCTCTCCATATCCGCAACAGAGCGGGCTCCGGTCAGTGGCATGGATGCCCATATATGGGTATGCTCATATTTGGGCATCCCATGTCACTGACCGGAGCCGGCTCTGAGTATAGGGATATATGCGGAGACGCAGAGGTGCAAGGAAATGGGAGGAGGCACGGTGAGAAACAGGGAGAGACCACAGGAAGATAGAGGGCAACAACTTCCACAAGGTACTTGTATGGGTATAATTGTTTGTATTTTGTGCAGAGGGGGTAATTTCAGATAAAATACAATTCTCCACCCTCTACGAAACAATTCCACTTTGTTCAGTAAGCCAGAAAGTCTTGGTCCCATGTGGACTGAATTTAATGCAAATAAGGTCCTTAATACACAAGTAAAGAATAAAGTTACTTATTCTCTACTGTAAGAAGTGCCACATTGCCCACTATTTGGGTCCTGTGCCCAGATTGTGACCATGCATGGCAGAGGTGAAATTCCCCCAACTCCAATTTGCTACACTCTCCAAGAGAGATAATTGTGATCAGAGGTGGAACTAGGGGAGGGTGTGAGCAGGGTCACTGCCCAGGGAGTAACCTGACTGGGGGCACGGAAATCTCATTTAGTGCATATGTTGCGGCACTGCATTGATTGACCGGTCAATCTGCACTGCTGCCTGTCACAGTGACATCCTGATCGGGCACTGTGATCAGCTATAGCACTGACCCAGGTGAGATAGTTCAGCACTTTACAAGGAGGGAACAGATGTTGTGGGTGACAGATGCTGGAGGTAGGCCAAGACTGTTGGCCAGAGTAACGTGGAGACTTACTGCACTCTGCATGCCCATCCTCTCCCTGACATCAGGGGAAGGAAGTGGCCCTGGGGTGTGTGTAGGTATGCCAGATGTCAGTGTATGCATAAGTAAGTATGCCTGTGTAGTGGGAGGTGTAGGGGCGTTAAGCTGGAGGACTTAAAACAGGCACAAAAGCACATAGATACCTCTGATTATACCGCACCAAATGCTGATAATATCATGCTGTAGCTGCACTTTACAGAAGATGATGCAGATGTCATCATTGGTTGGTGGGTTCATTAAATCAATCCATCATATCATAACCACACTGTGCATATGATGTACTGAATCAGTAACACCAGGAAGACATCTCCATGTTAGGAGTAGAGTTGAAGTTAACAGAATATGTCCAGCACTGTGGTGTGTAGCCCATAAATAATAATTGTGCACATTACCAGAACAACATACTGTCAACTGCAAGATCATTTTGCTGCTTGTAGCGTATGCTCATCCTGTACAGTGTTGTAGTAGATCCGTCTCTTCAGTGTTCACTGCAACAAAAGTAAGACATTGCATTAATATTACAGACGTTTGGGGGCTGAAATCTCACTTCGCTGCGGACAATTTCCCTTTGCATAAGATTCTTGTGATTATGTCAATGATGATCAATAACTGCATCATAACACAGCCGCTCTATACAGAAGATGTACTTGCTCTCAATGGTCATGGAGGTAATACGTCACACAATGTACAGATATAGCAAGGATTATTTCTCCCACTGGTGCATTATGGCATTATGATGGGAAATGTTGTGAGATTCTGCATTATCAGCATCACTGAATCTTTTGGAAATTAAGTGATATTCTATGTTTTAATGCAATATTATGGATGATCAGCCGGTAAAATAATAATAGCTTGCTGTATCTGTAGCCATGCTCTACCCATGATGTGCTGAACCAATGACTGCAGAGAGATTCAGAGTGCTAAACATGACTGGAACGCATCTCTGAATAATGGGCAGCAAAGCAGTGCAGAATAGGAGGTGAAAGTATTTAAAATGGAAGATCCTTAGCAGCTGTGTGGGGAGTAGACAGTACAGACTGACCAAGTAAATGGTAAAAGGAGTAACTTCAACATTACTTGGCTTTGTTCTCCACATTGAAGCTTTCCTCCTCTTTAAATCACTAATACTGATGCCATGTGTAACCTGTACTGAGAGTTATATAATCTACTGGCCTAGATGAAACCATATGATGCAAACAGGATCCATCCCACTCCAGATTCATAGAATTGAACCACCTCAACCTTTCATAACAATCACATAGAACTGCAGCTGTGCGCTACTGCACATGTTCTTGTTATGAATGGTAGTAGATGTGGTCCTTGGGTCTTTACTTCATACTGTAGCCACCCTCTACTCATGATGTATTGAATCAACGAAAACTTGCATGGTTCAGATCACAGGAAGGGGTAGAGTAGAGATGAAAATATTCAATGTGAAACCCGTAGCAGCCGGATTGTGTGGAGTCAATAAAACGACAAATACTAAATGGTAAATGAGAAATATACACATTGCTTATCTGTCTCTGTGTAGTAATTTTCCTTCTCTTCAACTGTCCTTCAAATTTTCTCTTTTGCAAGAAAAGGAACACATGGCTTCAATATTCACTTCTGTTCTGCAGTCATCCCTCCTGAAATAAAAGTTAAGCATTGCATTGTTATTATGATAATACATACAATAAACCTTGCTCCAAACCATTTGATGCAAAGCAAATCCACCTCCCACCCACAGCTGTGCTCCTTCTAGAGCATGCATGTCAAACTCCAGTCCTCGAGGGTCCCAAACAGGCCAGGTTTTCAGTAGGGATATCCTGAAAACCTGGCCTGTTTGCTGCCCTCGAGGACTGGAGTTTGACATCCTTGTTCTTGAGCTTCTACCACGCAAGTCATCCATGTGAGTGACACTGTACTGCAGTCCTGGTCTGCACACAATCTACTGAATCAATGACATCACACTGTAAAGGCAATCTACAAGATGTATTAGTTGTCCACACTTCCGAAATGTTACTTTTATGTCCAAATCACTTATTCCCATGACCTGATATTTGTATTTGTTATTTATAGGATTGTCACAAAGAGTTGATGAGGTCACCAAATGATAGTATGTAGAGAGAAAGAGAGATCTCAGAACAGAGCCCTGATGTATACCCACAGACAGATCAATAGAAGACGAAGACATGTTAGCAACAGAGATGGAGAATGTGTGACAGGAAAGTTATGATGAAAACCAGGATAGAACTGTGTTACGGATACCAAGAGAGAGTTTAGAATATGAAGGAGGAGAGTGATTGAGAGCATCAAACGCAGCAGATAGATCAAGTAGGATTAGTAGGGAAAAGTGACCTTGGGAATTTGCTTTAAGCACAGTCTGTAGAACGAGCTGTACGAAAGGCAGGTTGTAAAGGATCCAGGAGGGCATGTGATTTAACAATGTTGACATTCTAGCAATTAGGAGACAAACAGCAGGAGGGATATAGGGCGGTAGTTAGTAAGGCACATAGGGTGTAGGTTGTTTCTGAGAAAAGGGTGACCACTACAGGCTTAAAGTAAGAGGGTAAAGAGCCAGAGAATAGGGAGGACTTGAAGATGTGGGTGAGAGTGGGGACTAAGAGATGCAGTAAGGTGTGAGGGGATACGATCTAGAGGGCATGTGGTAGAGGGAGAAGAGAAGATGATTAGCTTCCAGCTCTGTAAGAGAAGAAAAGGAGTCAAATGCAGAAGGAGAATTAGGTAGAAGGAGAGAAGGGGGAAGGGACAGAAGGAATCTCCTTGTGGGTGGCATCCACCTTGCCTCTGAAGTAGTCAAATGCTTGAGGAGAAGTGAAGGAAGGATGGCAAGTGTGAGAAGAAGGTTAGTGGAGGGAGTCAAATACAGGGGAAAAAAGACAGCGTAAATTAAATTTGTGTGTTGATGAATGTGGAAAAAAAAGTAGTGTGGTTTGGCCCCAGAGAGCAGCTTTATACAGGACTGGAGACATTTTTACTGTAGAAAAATCAAACATCAAGTGTGAGATTTCCTTCATAGGCATTAAGAACAGTGAGTGGAAGTGTGATGAACATGTTTGGGAATTTAGCCAAGGGTGTGGGTTAGAGGGACGTGTGTGTCAGAGCTTGAAGGGGCATATAGAGGATAGCATTGTAAGAGTTAATAAGATTGTCAGTTTAAGCAGAAAGAGAGAGAGCAGAGAGGTTAGAGTAGATGTCAGAGGAGAGTTTAATTAAGCAGAGGAAAATCAGTGGGACAGGTAAGATGGGGTGAGGGGAATGACTGATTGTGAATGATGAGAGCAGAAGAGGTCATGTACAACTAGAGCCTTGTTAGTCAGAGAACGGACATTCCAGAGGGCATAGGAGAAGGGAAGAGAAAAGTAAGGAAAGGAATGTGGATTACATTAGATAGGTTAACACTCTTAGCAGGAGGCAGAGGCAGGGAGACCCGATGTGTATATGAGCAGGTTCAAGATTATAAGAGATATCCCACACATCAGCAAACATAGAAGGAGACACAGAGATAGGTGTAGAGAGAGACAGAGATAGCTCTATGTAGAGAGAGAGGGACGTAGAGAGAATGAGACAGATGGGGGCGCAGAGAGAGAGGGGGCGCAGAGAGAGAGGGGGCGCAGAGAGAGAGGGGGCGCAGAGAGAGAGGGGGCGCAGAGAGAGAGGGGGCGCAGAGAGAGAGGGGGCGCAGAGAGAGAGGGGGCGCAGAGAGAGAGGGGGCGCAGAGAGAGAGGGGGCGCAGAGAGAGAGGGGGCGCAGAGAGAGAGGGGGCGCAGAGAATAGGATGTACATGAGTGCTTTTCATTGAGCAGTGCAGAAATAGCTGCAATAGAGGTCTGTACAAATGGTGCAGTGTGTAGACACATGCAAAGGTAGGGGAAGGAAAGAGGAGAACATGTGGATAAAAGCAGGAGTGTGGAAGTTAGAGAAATTAGAAAAGTTTAACAGAAAAGTGAGGAAACAGCAAGCAGAGAGAACAAGAGAGAGGTTACATTGGGATGACGTTCTGTGGTAGAGAGAAAATGCTAGGAGAGAGCTTTCAAATATTAGAGGACATGACTTGAGGGAGCAAATGTATAAATCAAAACCTGAGGGGGAGGTATAGCACGAAAGCTTGCACAGCAGATTATAGTCTTAAAGTTGCGTGTACCTCTCAGGGCATTCAAGAAGGTAAATTCTCACAAGTGCAGAGTTCATGATGAAATGCTGAATCCAGTTCCCCTCCAATTTAATTTTAATATAACTTATCCATTCTTCATTACTGCAAAAAGCAAACAAAACCAAACCACATTGCATTACTATTTTCAAAATGGATTGAATGGCATATTCAACAGTGACTGTGTGATGCCAATATTCCCCACTCACTCGTAGTGAAGCACTTATTGTACTAGTGTTGAAAGTAGGCCGGTAGAGTCAGGTACGCAGTACTGATAAAACAATAAGTGCGCGTCGTAAGTACCAGCTCCGCAACAGTGCGGGCATCACATTAGTGACGTGGATGAACATATATGGATAAGCCCATATTAAGGCATCACGTGACCAGAGCCGTCACTGACTGGGTATACCGTACGTAAAGACGCAGGGAGATGCAAGGAAAGGGAGGGAGAGAGACAGGGAGAAGATGGGAAACGGAGGGAGGCACGGATGGAGAGAGGGAGTTCTTCCGAGCTTCTGCTGGCCTCTCTCTTTCACTGGTGCATGCCGGGAGCTGGTCCCAACATCCACAAAGTGTGTGTGTATTATTGGTTGTATTTTATGGGGGTAGGAGGGTAGTGTGTATATTGTGTGTGTGGGAGTATTATATTGTGTGTAGAGGTGCAGAGGAGAGTACTAGATTGTGTATCTTGTGTAAGGGTGTTGTGTATATTGTGTTTGGAGCTATAATATTATTGGAGAGATTAGTATTGAGGAGGTATTATAGTGTGTATTGTGGGGAGTATTAGTGTGTGTATTGTTTGTGGGTGACAGATGCTGGGGTATGCAGCAATCCCTGCACTGAGGTCCGAGGCGGCTCTGCATCGCTCGCACGCACTGTGGATGACCAAGCATGTGCCCATGATAATCATGGCCTTAGAGGGATGAGTGTGTCAGAGCCTAGAAGGGGCATATAAATATATAATGGAGGAGGGAGGAGGGAGGAGGAGGAGATGATAGCATTGTAAAAGTTAACAAGATAGTTAGTTTAAGCAGAAAGTGAGGAGAGGTTAGAGATAAGGGTAGATGTCAGAGGAGAGAGTTCAATTAAGCTGAGGTATCGAGTAGGACAGGGGTGAGGGGAATGAGAAGTGGTGGATGATGAGAGCAGAAGAGGTCATGTACAAATAGACCTTGTTAGTCAGAGAGCAGACATTCCAGAGGGCACGTGAGAAGTGAAGAGTAAAGTGAGACATGGAATGTGGATTACATTAGATGGGTTAATACGCTTAGCAGGGAGGTGGAGAGAGAGAGGCAAGAGGCAGAGAGTGGTGTAGGGGTTGAGGAAGAGATGTTGCATGTACCTTATCAGAACATTAAAGAACATCAATTCACACTGGTGCAGAGTTGATGATGATTCCAGTTCACCTCCAATTCAATTTTAACAGAACTTTTTCATTCTTCATTACTGCAAAAAAAAAAGTATAAAACATTGCATTACTATTTTCAAAATGGATTGAATTCCCCCAACAATAACTATGTGTTACCAATATATCCCTCTCAGTCCCACTGCAGCACATACTGTACCAGTGTGAAAGTAGGAAGGTACACAGTAACGGTAAAACAATACGTGCCGGTACTATGCACCATATGAATTATAAGGGGATGTAAATCTCCCAGTCTCTCTCCATATCCGCAACAGAGTGGGCTCCGGTCAGTGGCATGGATGCCCATGTATGGATATGCTCATATTTGGGCATCCCATGTCACTGACCGGAGCCGGCTCTGAGTATAGGGATATATGCGGAGACGCAGAGGTGCAAGGAAATGGGAGGAGGCACGGTGAGAAACAGGGAGAGACCACAGGAAGATAGAGGGCAACAACTTCCACAAGGTACATGTATGTGTATAATTGTTTGTATTTTGTGCAGAGGGGGTAATTTCAGATAAAATACAATTCTCCACCCTCTACGAAACAATTCCACTTTGTTCAGTAAGCCAGAAAGTCTTGGTCCCATGGGGACTGAATTTTAATGCAAATAAGGTCCTTAATACACAAGTAAAGAATATAGTTACTTATTCTCTACTGTAAGAAGTGCCACATTGCCCACTATTTGGGTCCTGTGCCCAGATTGTGACCATGCATGGCAGAGGTGAGATTCCACCAACACCAATTTGCTACACTCTCCAAGAGAGATAATTGTGGTCAGAGGTGGAACTAGGGGAGGGGGTGAGCAGGGTCACTGCCCAGGGAGTAACCTGACAGGGGGCACGGAAATCTCATTTAGTGCATATGGTGCGGCACTGCATTGATTGACCGGTCAATCTGCACTGCTGCCTGTCACAGTGACATCATGATCGGGCACTGTGATCAGCTATAGCACTGACCCAGGTGAGATAGTTCAGCACTTTACAAGGAGGGAACAGATGTTGTGGGTGACAGATGCTGGGGGTAGGCCAAGACTGTTGGCCAGAGTAACGTGGAGACTTACTGCACTCTGCATGCCCATCCTCTCCCTGACATCAGGGGAAGGAAGTGGCCCTGGGGTGTGTGTAGGTATGCCAGATGTCAGTGTATGCATAAGTAAGTATGTCTGTGTAGTGGGAGGTGTAGGGGCGTTAAGCTGGAGGACTTAAAACAGGCACACATCTCACTTCGCTGCGGACAATTTCCCTTTGCATAAGATTCTTGTGATTATGTCAATGATGATCAATAACTGCATCATAACACAGCCGCTCCATACAGAAGATGTACTTGCTATCAATGGTCATGGAGGTAATACGTCACACAATGTACAGATATAGCAAGGATTATTTCTTCCTCTGGTGCATTATGGCATTATGATGGGAAATGTTGTGAGATTCTGCATTATCAGCATCACTGAATCTTTTGGAAATTAAGTGATATTCTATGTTTTAATGCAATATTATGGATGATCAGCCGGTAAAATAATAAAAGCTTTCTGTATCTGTAGCCATGCTCTACCCATGATGTGCTGAACCAATGACTGCAGAGAGATTCAGAGTGGTAAACATGACTGGAACGCATCTCTAAATAATGGGCAGCAAAGCAGTGCAGAATAGGAGGTGAAAGTATTTAAAATGGAAGACCCTTAGCAGCTGTGTGGGGAGTAGACAGTACAGACTGACCAAGTAAATGGTAAAAGGAGTAACTTCAACATTACTTGGCTTTGTTCTCCACATTGAAGCTTTCCTCCTCTTTACATCACTAATACTGATGCCATGTGTAACCTGTACTGAGAGTTATATAATCTACTGGCCTAGATGAAACCATGTGATGCAAACAGGATCCATCCCACTCCAGATTCATAGAATTGAACCACCTCAACCTTTCATAACAATCACATAGAACTGCAGCTGTGCGCTACTGCACATGTTCTTGTTATGAATGGTAGTAGATGTGGTCCTTGGGTCTTTACTTCATACTGTAGCCACACTCTACTCATGATGTATTGAATCAACGAAAACTTGCATGGTTCAGATCACAGGAAGGGGTAGAGTAGAGATGAAAATGTTCAATGTGAAACCCGTAGCAGCCGGATTGTGTGGAGTCAATAAAACGACAAATACTAAATGGTAAATGAGAAATATACACATTGCTTATCTGTCTCTGTGTAGTAATTTTCATTCTGTTCAACTGTCCTTCAAATTTTCTCTTTTGCAAGAAAAGGAACACATGGCTTCAATATTCACTTCTGTTCTGCAGTCATCCCTCCTGAAATAAAAGTTAAGCATTGCATTGTTATTATGATAATACATACAATAAACCTTGCTCCAAACCATTTGATGCAAAGCAAATCCACCTCCCACCCACAGCTGTGCTCCGTCTAGAGCATGCATGTCAAACTCCAGTCCTCGAGGGTCCCAAACAGGCCAGGTTTTCAGTAGGGATATCCTGAAAACCTGGCCTGTTTGCTGCCCTCGAGGACTGGAGTTTGACATCCTTGTTCTTGAGCTTCTACCACGCAAGTCATCCATGTGAGTGACACTGTACTGCAGTCCTGGTCTGCACACAATCTACTGAATCAATGACATCACACTGTAAAGGCAATCTACAAGATGTATTAGTTGTCCACACTTCCGAAATGTTACTTTTATGTCCAAATCACTTATTCCCATGACCTGATATTTGTATTTGTTATTTATAGGATTTTCACATGTATTACTACTGTGAAACGCTATATACATTAATAGTGCTATATAAATAAATACATACACATTTATATATAATAATAATAACAGCATGTTCTTTTAAAGCGCTGCTAGTTTTACGTAGCGCTATACAGAGACATTTTGCAGACACAAGTCCCTGCCCCATAGAGCTTACAATCTATGACATTGGTGCCTGAGGCACAGAGGATATGAAGTGACTTGCCCAAGGTCACACACACACAAATATATATACATAAATATATACATATATACACACACACACACACACACACACACACACACACACACACACACACACACACACACACACACACACACACACACATATATATGAAAACTAACACAGAAAAAAAGAATCCCCTGAATAGCACTCTAACATACACAAATTGTATCAATAAAGGTTTATTAATCACATACACATAAATGGTTAAAATGAGGAGCAGTGGTGACCTACAAAGCTGTTATAAACTGAACCTTAAGGTGTGGGGAAAAATGCTACACTGCAGTAATAAGTACAAAGTATGTAAATAAAGTGTAGAGGCAAGAAATATATGGAAATGAGAACACTCAGGTCAAGTACTACCTAAGTTGAAGCCCCCTGTGTGAAGTGCTTGTATGAAACTAGTGTATAACTAACAAGCAAATGCTTGTCCGGGGGCTTAACATATAGACAGTTGATAGATGTATTTGAAGTTGCATATTCTGTGCCGTGGATTAATCAGTATACTGAAAGCAACTGAGGATGGTACAGTAGCTGTGATAGGTTGGCCTCATAGCTCCTCCTTCAATGGAGGAATCGGCTCACAGAGCACTTAAATCCCTAAATGCCCAAAGAAAAAAATAAGCATGCAGTACTTAAAGTGAAAGTAAAATGAGAAATGAAATAAAATAAACACACACATTGAAAAATCACTCACCCGACTGAGAGCGCCTTCTACAGAGCGCTGTACCACTGCTCAGCTAGCAGCTAAAACTGTCTCATTTTCCCACCATTGAAGTTTACACATGTCCACGCCCCACTCTAACAAGACGCTGTGTACGGAAGCTCGCAGGAGACAAACTAGTGAGAGAAGGTGTAGCTGCTAGCCACACTCCACGAGGTGCATTGTGGGAAATGTAGTTCTTTGCCTGCTAGCTTCTCTGACTGGTTACTGATTACGTGATGTCACTAGGGGCGGGATTAGTGTGTTGCAATGTAACGGCCCGGCTGTATGATTGTCACAGAAGGGGGGAGCCTGAGAATGTCACGGATTTAATTACACATGTAATGATGTAATAACACAGCCATGAACTAAGCCAGTATACATATGGTCATGTGATATTTATAATGCATTTATTAACATTATTGTGTGGATTTGGGCTGAATTAAACTTGTATGGGATTGTCACTTTAATATCACAGTACCACTACTGTTTAACACTTATAATGACCTCCTGATTACAGATTATTAGGGACAGACTTAAAAAGGCCTGTGTAAATATTTATTATAGAGTGGCCTCTTTACTTTATAATATCAGGGAGTATCAGACAGGCCTGTGTTTATTTTTAATATACATTAGGGTGACCTGACTCCAGATTATTGGCCTTTCCCTCTGACAAATGCATATTTTCCTATACTGTGTTAATTTTGTTAGAACAAAATAAATATTCATGCGCTAAATGACAGTACCAGTGTGAGTCCCAATAAGAAGTAGTGAGGTAAAAAACCATGGTACCAGCAACATATGTAACTGATGGGGAGGGTGCTAAAATATATGGAGTGTGGCGTCCTGATTGCTAAATGAGGTGTATTATATCATAAGTGCATATAACAATATCCCTCATAGCAATCTATTAAGAACCAACAAGAACTAGGTAGCACAATAATCAGTGCTGCAGTTATAGCCTAATAATAAGTATATATATATATATATATATATATATATATATATATATATATATATATATATATATATATACTGCTGCGGCCAAGTTTATTCGAGCATTTGCCCGTTCTTGGCCGCAGCAGTAGCCTGGCGCGCGCCCGAGAGTGACGGGCGCGCGCCGAAGCAGCGGAAGAGCGCCCTCCGATCGGGGCGCTCTCCCTACCGCTGCCGGGTCCGCCGGGTCCCCCGGAACCCCCTGCCGCTGTCCCGCGATCGCGGGACACCAGGGCTCCCTCGGGGAGCCCCTGGACGCGCGTGCAGGGGGCGCACGCTCCCGAAGACGCGTGACCGCGCGTCTATGACGCGCGGCACGCCGAGGGGCGGCCACTAGCAAGCCGGGAAATCTCCCGGCTTGCGGTACCGGCCACACTCGAATAAAGTGTGTCGGTACTATATATATATATATATATATATATATATATATATATATATGTAACCCATATTCCCCCACCCAATCGCAGATAGGGTGCATGTGAGGGGAGCTATATGTATTACCCAGTGTGGTGCTTTACCTGTGAGGCTCACAGGAGGCCTGAGCCTCCGCCAATGAGAGCCTGGGGTGTATCCTCCTGAACAATACTATATGGTGCAGCGCCTCCACCTGTGATGGCTCCAAGCAGAGCGGGAGTTGTTCCTCACAGGACAATAATATAATATCACGCACACAGCATATAAAAGAACAGTGACTTTTCTAACAGTAACATAACTATGCATGTCATACATTAAGTGTCTCTCTTCTAGGAGACACAGTAACTCACGTGTCTCGCAGGATGCAACCCCTCACCGTGTACCCACACCATGTCCAACTCCCCACACCACAACCCCACCCCCAAAGTAAGGTATGTGTGTGTGTGACTGCACAGCCACTATGTACTGATTTATAGTTGGTGCACTTATGGATGTTACCTGCCGAGCGCTCCAGCGCTAGGACCTGCAAACAGACTTCGCAAAGGATCCGACGGTGAAGATACGTCAGGGTTACCTTCCAGGGCGATCCCACCCGGTTGGTTGCTGCTGTGCTTGAAGAGGTCTGATCCTAAACCTCTGTAATGGTGCTGCGACAGTCTCTGCTTCCTTCACTTCTCTCTCTCTCTAAAGTGACAGGTTCCTGTACTAGGGCCTGTCCCTGTGACCACCCACCCTCACTAGTGGGAAGTCAGGGCCTCAACTCTAGCCTGGGGATTTCTGGCCTAGGGCAGAATCTCGCAGCTCTCTGCCCACCTTCTTTCCCCCTTTGTCCCCTAAGTCTCACTCACTCATGTGCTTCCCAGTCTGCTTCCTGACTGCACAAAACAATGTATCAAATTCCCTGCTGCAGAGAATCTGCAAGTCTCAGTGGCTGGTTGGTTGCAGGTGACAGGGAACATAGGGCATTCACCAGAGGCTGCTGGGGGATGTAGTCCACTCAGAACCTCTTTCCTATGGGGACTGTGTGCGCGGTCTCTACTGCACCTGTGCAAAGCTGTAGTGGCCACCGCTACACATAACTGCACCTGCGCAACCTACCAGATCTCCTGTACACTTGTAATGGCCACCACTACCCTTGCCAACCTCTGCGTATTGCGCGAACCTCGCACCAAACACAACATGGCCGCTGTGGCTATCTGCGCATGCTCGAGCATCAGGGCCCCCGACGGCGCCGGCACAGATAGCGGCGCCAACTGGGAAAAGTCGCCATCCCCTTGCCCCACTGCCACAGGGGTAAGGCAAGGGGCAAAGGAACATCAGGGAAGCCGGGAGTGGCCCCCTTACATATATATATATATATATATATATATATATATATATATATATATATATATATATATATATATATATTGTGGTTGACAAATCACCCAAAAATCTACTCGCTGAACAAAAAAATCTACTCATCACCTAGCCCCGCCCCAGGCCCGCTTTAAAAAAAATTGAATAAATTCCTAGTAAGAACAACATTCGTTTTTGACATGTTTATTTATTGTATTACATTATACTACAATTAGTCCTTGTTAAGAGTGTGTGTGTGACACAGAGAGAGTGTGCGTGTGTGTGTGACACAGAGAGTGTGTGAGACACAGAGAGTGTGTGAGACACAGAGAGTGTGTGAGATAGGGTGAGGCAGAGGGTGACAGGGTGAGGCAGAGGGTGACAGGGTGAGGCAGAGGGTGACAGGGTGAGACAGAGAATGACAGGGTGATACCGAGAGATACAGAGGTTGACAGGGAGAAAATGGGTGACATGGTGTGACACAGGGTGACAGGGTGAGACAAAGGGTGACAGGGTGAGACAGAGGGTGACAGGGGGAAACAGAGGGTGACAGAAAGTGAGACAGAGGGTGACAGAAAGTGAGACAGAGGGCGACAGAAAGTGAGACAGAGGGAAACAGGGTGGGTGACACACACACACACACACACACACACACACACACACACACACACACTCTCCCTCTTACACACACACTCTCTCTCCCTCTCACACACACACACACACAGACAGACATCAAACCCCTCCCTTCTGCGAGAGCGAGGGTCCGCCCTCACAAATTCCTCTATGCCTCTTATCAGCGGTGCAGACAGGAGATGAAATACAGCAGTGACCGCACGACCCTTCTTTTGGCGATGTTACATATATATACTGGTAATAGTAAAAAGCAGAACAAATAATATAAAAAGGCAATTGCTTGCTTGGGAAGTAGCTTCTGCTGGGCCCAATTTGAGGAATCCCTTGTCAGTAGGGCCGCCAGCAGAAATCTTGGGGCCCAGGACAAATGCAAGGATCAGGCCCCCCTCCCTACCCCATAGCACACCTACCATGACATTTTTTTTAGGGCACAACTTTTACTCAAATGGTAGTGTTGCAAGGCCTATTTCACACCTCACAAACCCCCCCATTTTACACTTTGTAGGCCCTCTCTATTTCCCTCCCTTTTCCCATGTATTTTTCTTCCCTCTGTCTCACCTCTCACTCTCCCCCCGCCATCAATTACCCAACTCTCCCTCTAAACCTACCCCCCCTCACATGTATTTCTTACCCCTACTCCCTCTTTTCCTCACTCTCTCTCCCCCTCTCTCCTCTCACCCTTCCATCAATTACAACACTCTGACTCAATTCCCTCTCCCTCACATAATTCCACCCACAAAATATATGCCAAAAAAAACCCACCCCAATGCAAAAAAATTCCCACCCCCAAATACATACAAAAAAATCTGCAACCCCCAAATTCACACAACCACCCACCTCCCCAATGCACATAAAACCCCTCCAATTCATATAAAAAAAGCCCCAAGACATACTGCACCGACACACTTTATTCGAGCAAATACCCAGTATGTACCTGGCAGATACCTGGAATGCGCCGCTCCTCACCTCTGACAAGCCCCGTTGCATTTGCCTTCCCAGCCTGGGTTCATGCCTGGCTGATGGGCGGCTGATCTGTTAAATGATAATGATTAGGATTTAATAGGCTGCAATGCTTCGCGTGTCTACCAGATGGCATAAATTCATGAATTGTAATGCAGTATATATATATATACTGTGCAGTATTGCAGCCAGTGGGAATAAAATGCTTCAATCCCTGCCTGGAAAATAACTCAATGCACTCGGGCAGAAAACAGTCACAAACCTCAATACACCCGGGTATACCCGAATTCGTGGGACTAGCCGAGCTCGAATAAAGTGTGTCGCCAGTGTATATAGAAGCCCCCACTCCCTCGCAATACGTTTAAAAACATATGACTACTTCCTGTATCAGGAAAGGGATTCCCTGGGCCCGCAGTAGCTGGTCTCCAAACAGCTGACAAAGCTCTGTGATCATACAGGATGCCTCTGCACAGCCTAGGAGTGCTGCAGCTAAGGCAACGGGTTCTAGCTCATGCTAGCTGGTGGCAAATGCTCCAACACTAACTCGTAATGCATTTCGCCACTAGGTGACTTCATCTGAGATAACCCAGATGGGGAACAGCCCCCAATTTATACACTGGGAGTGCAATGTCTATAGATGGTGATTGGTGCAAATAAATTCAGTGGTATACTGCACCGACACACTTTATTCGAGCAAATACCCAGTATGTACCTGGCAGATACCTGGAATGCGCCGCTCCTCACCTCTGACAAGCCCCGTTGCATTTGCCTTCCCAGCCTGGGTTCATGCCTGGCTGATGGGCGGCTGATCTGTTAAATGATAATGATTAGGATTTAATAGGCTGCAATGCTTCGCGTGTCTACCAGATGGCATAAATTCATGAATTGTAATGCAGTATATATATATATACTGTGCAGTATTGCAGCCAGTGGGAATAAAATGCTTCAATCCCTGCCTGGAAAATAACTCAATGCACTCGGGCAGAAAACAGTCACAAACCTCAATACACCCGGGTATACCCGAATTCGTGGGACTAGCCGAGCTCGAATAAAGTGTGTCGCCAGTGTATATAGAAGCCCCCACTCCCTCGCAATACGTTTAAAAACATATGACTACTTCCTGTATCAGGAAAGGGATTCCCTGGGCCCGCAGTAGCTGGTCTCCAAACAGCTGACAAAGCTCTGTGATCATACAGGATGCCTCTGCACAGCCTAGGAGTGCTGCAGCTAAGGCAACGGGTTCTAGCTCATGCTAGCTGGTGGCAAATGCTCCAACACTAACTCGTAATGCATTTCGCCACTAGGTGACTTCATCTGAGATAACCCAGATGGGGAACAGCCCCCAATTTATACACTGGGAGTGCAATGTCTATAGATGGTGATTGGTGCAAATAAATTCAGTGGTATACTGCACCGACACACTTTATTCGAGCAAATACCCAGTATGTACCTGGCAGATACCTGGAATGCGCCGCTCCTCACCTCTGACAAGCCCCGTTGTGTTTGCCTTCCCAGCCTGGGTTCATGCCTGGCTGACGGGCGGCTGATCTGTTAAATGATAATGATTAGGATTTAATAGGCTGCAATGCTTTGCGTGTCTACCAGATGGCATAAATTCATGAATTGTAATGCAGTATATATATATATACTGTGCAGTATTGCAGCCAGCGGGAATAAAATGCTTCAATCCCTGACTGGAAAATAACCCAATGCACTCGGGCAGAAAACAGTCACAAACCTCAATACACCCGGGTATACCCGAATTCGTGGGACTAGCCCAGCTCGAATAAAGTGTGTCGCCAGTGTAACACTATATGACCTAAGTTTACCTCCTCCCAGCATGTGAAATGGGTTGACTGTCAGCTCCTTGGGTAAAAGATTTTTTAAATAAATATAATAAAATAAATAATGGCATAAAATTGACATGAATAAAAATACATATGAATGAGCTCAAACATCCTCAGCTAGGGAAAACTCAACAATAACATTTTAAGAGAGGTATTATTTGGTCCTTGACACTTTGATGCCCATTTATTAAACATACATGAATAATAATAAACATAAAAGTGCAAGTAATTATGGGTATGAATATATTTTTAAAAAGCCATAATGAGAAAAAAACTTAATGGTTAAAAGTATTTTTCTTTTTTTCACCCAAGTGTTTTCATTATAGCACTTATAGTGCTAGTGAAATCCATATAGGAACTAAAGTTAAAATAATTTTTATTAAAGTTCTAACAATAATAAAATGATAAAATCAAAATGGGAAACAATGTTAATACATAATGTCTGCTCGGTAGGCATCCTATTCAATCTAGGCAATATCATAACACTTTTCATTCATTGAGGTTTGCCCAAAGCTATTCGTGTAAGTTACATTTCAACCTGTTCCAGGCGTTGGGCCTAGAAAATCTAATCACCCCTTCATATAACAAAAGTGGGAAAAGTTCATAATGCTCCACCTACTTAGAGAATATTAGGGGATCTTATGAAGATATCTCTGTGCACTCGTTTATTTGCTGGCTGTTTTGTTCAATAAATGGTTCATTAAGCATAATACAATCTCAAATTCTAATTTTAATTGTATTAGATTATATCGGTGTCCCTGTATTCAACAGTTTTTGTAAGCTTGCAATATCTATTACTTAATGGGCATGCATTTTAAATGACTCTTCAGATTTACATAGGAACCGCTGTACATCTCTGACTATAGTGCTCTTGAGCCCTTGATATCCCCTTATCAGAAAATTCCTTGATTTGGTTTATCACCTTCCTGATAGCTACTGAAAGGACTACGAATCCCTTGACATTAGTGCGCCGATGTTCTAAAAACTTTTTGCACATTGTTCGTTTCGTATGGCCTAGATAGTGTAGGCCGCATGTGCATGTCAGGAGATATACCACCTATTGAGTATTACAGTTGATGAATCCCTTTATCTGAAAGGATTCCTTGGTTGTACCTGCTGTAAACTCTGTGTTTCTTTGTTTCTATTTGCTATATGTGTACTGGTGAGACACCATTGCGCCCACATTTGTAGCATCCAGGAGGGCGCTCTGAAATCCAATAGCCATTTATACTCGTTTAACAAAAACTAGATTATGTATTTATAAAATGTTTACCAGGAAGTAATACAGTGAGAGTTACCTCTCATTTTCAAGAATGACCTGGGAACAGAGTTATAACCATACATGATTACATTAAATTAACAGGGTAATACAGTCAACTCACTGACATATTAATGATACAATGTATGTAGTATATCTGAGGAATTGCATCAAGAATTATAGAGTAGATAGAGGATAATAATAAATAGGGTAATAATTGTGTGGTCATGTTATACTCACTATCTGTGTGCAGTGCAGTCAGTATATCTCTCTCTCTCTCTCTCTCTCTCTCTCTCTCTTTTTTTATATATATATATTTATTTATAAATAAATATAAATATATATATATATATATATATATATATATATATATATATATATCTAAAAAGAGAGAGAGAGAGAGAGAGACAATCAAGTGGTTTCTTCTTCTCTTAGCCAAAGACGTACTACTCTATGTTCCTTTTCTCATTCTCCTATTTTTGTACCTTGGTATAATTGTATATACATACTTCACAGCATATGTTCCACCAAAGTAACTACGTCAGCGATGACAGCGACCAACAGTGGCACTACTGTGTTTAGGGTTCTACAGTGCACAGCCACCCTACACTACCCATCTGGTATTTCCACAGCCCAGATAGTTGAACAAACTGGCTGCGGTCCATATTACCTCTGACTCCAGCAATGCTTGGACAGTTTCCCCTATCTCTTTCTGCTCAATTTATTGGATACATAGCTTTGGATATATTTCATCATTCTATGACACTCAGGATAGCGCTCATGATGTCATCAACAACCAGGGGACTCCCAATAGTTGCTATTATGTGATCAATTTTTACTGCACGCAGTCCTGAGTATACTATCAGCTTTGCCACAGTTGAGAGTCTGGCACATTTCTCTGCTGTACAAATGTGTCAGAGAACACATCCAGGCATTCAGTATACATCCCAGTTAGGCAGCGCTTATAGTAAGTGCGACGCGACGGGAGTAACGCTGGCGACTCAAAATTTGGAGCTGGGGAAATCAGATTTTTCAGAGGCTGTCGCCACATGTGACAGCCTCTGAACCAATCAATGCCCATGTCGCCAGCGACATCCCCGAAAGTTAAATTATAACTTTCGCAGGTGACGTCACCCGTCACTTCGCCAGTCGCGTTGCTGGCACTATAAGCATGACCTAGGGGAGGGCCCAGGAGACTCCCATACAACTCTGGAGAGTTTCTCTTAATTAAGGTAACTTTCCACTATGTGTCCTGTTCACAGCAATGCAGTACTAACTACATTTAAGCATGTCTGTAAGATACAAAAGTTAACCCATCATGCACCTTGGCCTAGGGAGGATTTGTTCCTATAAAGTACACCCAGTTTGGCAATGATTTTGGATGTCAGATTATCAATATGCAACTCAAATTTTAAATGGGAGTGAAACCAAATGCCAAGATATTTAAAATTAGTGACACTTTAGTTGGCTTCAATTAATTACTGCATTTATAAAATTCTGCAGAGCATCTAGTAACCTTGTAATATTAAGAGATGGCAGCCTTGGTATGTTATGCCTCTTTTTTCCTGTACACCGCAAAGGATTTTGTGGCCTATTCTAGTAACTCTGAAGTGAGGCAAACCACTTCTAAATAGCTCTCTTTATGTGAATTGGCCTACTTTGCTATGCTGTAAGCCAGGCCTGCACAGTTCCAGTCCTCGAGAGCCGCAAACAGGCCAGGTTTTCAGGATACCCTAACCCTAACTTCTTTCACTGCAGCCATTGTAATCAGACACTGCTAATGGAGGGTATGATACATTCTCTACCACTGAAAGAATATACATCTCAGTGGTAGACGGCTGATAAGAAGCTGTTTCAGTCTGGTTCTGCCAATTCGATCGGTTTAAAAAATCCTCCATTTTCAGGTCTATGTATGTTGATCTGATTTCTTAGGCTTTCAAGACGTTATAGCAGTCCTGTTTTTAGTGCTCATTCTCTCCCCCTTTATCTCTCAACTTTTCTCTCTCCCTTTATCACTCACTCCCCCTTTATCTCCTTCTATATGACCCTTGCCCCACTTCCCCTGACTCAAACTAATCAATCTTTAATCACCTCTCTCTACCTCTTCTCCCTCTCCCACTCCCTTCTCGCTCCCTTCTCTCTCACTCTCCCTTCTCTCCATTTTTTCACTCGGACTCCCACTGGTATTAGTATCTCAGATTTATTTTGATTTTTGGTGTGCAACATTTTTCCACATTACATAGCACTTGTGAGCAAGACATCCAGTCCAGCCACTGCTGATGGGACACTGTTCTTTCACTGATCGCTATATCTGAGCTATTGGGAAACAATTTTAAACACTATTACATTCTCTGCTCTTTCTCTCAGCTGCTATCTCGGTCATTGTGCCCAGCATATGGCGTCATCAGGCATATTAATGCTTCCAACATCCCAGGAGAAAATGGTTATATTGTTTTGAACAAGGGGCCTATTTCTGATGACTTATTCCTGCATTAGTAATATGTGTCATATATCTTGGCTCAATCAGAGGCTTGGTTGAAAACTGAGCCCCTGATGGAACCACATGTGCTTAAGGTGGGATATCCTGAAAACCTGACCTGTTGGACAGGCTTGAGTACTGGAGTTGAGAACCCCTGTTCAAACATTTATCTTCCTACCAGTACATAGGTAATTTCAAGAAATTAAACAAAAAAAGGTAGAAAAACTTTAAACAGCAAAATAACCATACAGTAACTTGTAAACCTTGAGAAATGCATCTTAATAGGGTCATGTCACACTGAAAATATAGTATTCCCAGGTTTAACCCTTGCATTCATCAGCCAGATATGTTGAGTCTTTAAGTTGCATTCATTGTTTTGAAATAGACTTGGTATTTTATGTCTCTTTTTTCCTGTACACCGTAAAGGATTTTGCGGCCTAGTCTAGAAACTCTGAAGTGAGACAAATCACTTCGAAAGAGCACTCTAGATGCGAATTGGCATGGTTTGCTATGCTGCAAGCCCTTCTCCCATGTCCAATCTGTATCTAAAAAGGCTTTGTACGAAGCTGTTTCAGTCTGGTTCTGCCAATTCGATCGGTTTTAAAAAATCCTTCATTTTCAGTGTATGTTGATCTGATTTCTTAGGCTTTAAAAACATTAAAGCAGTCCTGTTTTAAGAGCTCATTCTCTCCCCCTTTCTCTCTCCCTTTATCACTCACTCCCCCTTTATCTCTCTCGATATGACCCTTGCCTTACTTCCCCGACTAAAACTGCCCCCTCTTTAAACACCACTCTTTACCTCTGCTCTCTCTCCCTCTCCCTTCTCTCTCCCTCTCCCTTCTCTCTCATTTTCCCTTCTATCTCACATTCCCTTCTCTCTCACTTTCCCTTCTCTCCATTTTTTCACCCTGACTCCCACTCTATTTCTTTCACTCAACCCGTCTCTTGCTCTCACACATACTGCACCGACACACTTTATTAGAGCAAATACCCGGTATGTACCTGGCAGATACCTGGAATGCGCCGCTCCTCACCTCTGACAAGCCCCGTTGCATTTGCCTTCCCAGCCTGGGTTCATGCCTGGCTGATGGGCGGCTGATCTGTTAAATGATAATGATTAGGATTTAATAGGCTGCAATGCTTCGCGTGTCTGCCAGATGGCATAAATTCATGAATTGTAATGCAGTATATATATATACACTGTGCAGTATTGCAGCCAGCGGGAATAAAATGCTTCAATCCCTGCCTGGAAAATAACTCAATGCACTCGGGCAGAAAACAGTCACAAACCTCAATACACCCGGGTATACCCGAATTCGTGGGACTAGCCAAGCTCGAATAAAGTGTGTCGCCAGTGTACTCCCAAAGAGTAACCCTAGAAAATACAAGAGATATCTAGAAATCTAATTGCAAGGTAATAAGTCACATTAAGTGAAATGCACAATGGAATAGTCCCCCCCTTTTTTTTAAAAAACGGTAGATTCCTTACATTTTAGCTATTTGCACTTCTATATTTGTAACACTGGTAATTGCTATAATAACACTGTTACTTTTTTTTAGTTTGTACATGCACACACACAATTAAATGACCTACTGTATCTCAGTACCTCAGATAGACACAGACACACACACACGCCTATGCAGTAAGCGTTCATAAGCCACTTATCAAGCACTTAATGCCTACTGCTATTCAGTAAGCAGTGATAGTGGGTGATAAGGCGGGAAGGTTGGAAGAGATCATGTGCCACTACATGGGTATTCTGAAGTATACACAGCGTGAAGTGTTCGAATAAAGGCCGCTGCTGCTGCAGCTGTACATTCATATGTGCAATAATGAAAGAAAAATCAATGGCGTCTATCCTCATACAATGAGTTTTGGATTCAAATAAGGCATTTCATAGCACAAGGAGAAAAACATATTAGTTAGTAATTTTGCATTTAAAATGGGAAATGCTCAATAATATAATAATATAATTTATAATAATATAATATAGGTCCCTGCCCCATGGAGCTTACAATCTATGTTTTTGGTGCCTGAGGCACAGGGAGATAAAGTGACTTGCCCAAGGTCACAAGGATCTGACACCAGGAATTGAACCAGGCCCCAGGCTTCAAACTCTCAGTGCCACTCAGTGTCTTTTACTCACTGAGCCACTCCCTCTCCACAAGAGTGCAAGAGTGCAAGAGTGCAAGAGTGCAAGAGTGCAAGAGTGCAAGAGTGCAAGAGAGCAAGAAAGCAAGAAAGAAAGAAAGCAACTGTCTATACTTCCTAATGTGTGGATTCAGAACCACAAACATGAAAAAATATATAATTAAGCAATAATTAAGAGCGGAGAGAAAAATACTAAAATAATACAGTCAATTCATAGTGAATTAAAAGAAATTAGAGAATTAGTACATGTAAAATATTTTTATTTGTTAAGAATAGATTGATTTAAGATGACACACACACATACACACACACATACACACACACACACACACACACACACAATTAAATGACATATCCCTGGACCTCAGACACACACACTGACATTACAATAAGCAGAATAGATACATTTAGTTTTTGTTACAATTTGTCTCACTACCAGTTGTAAGACATCAATCATTGTAAACTCTTGAACTCCAGGATGAGTTTGCAGCAAAGCTTCATGGGCACTGTAGTTTTTTTGTCTGCTACAAATTCTCTAATTGGTCACTGATCATGTGATGTCAGATGGGCCTGGGCTTTAATTCAAAGTGTTTAACCGAGTGGTGTGTGTCTCAAATACAGTAAGTTGCTTTATTTTTTTATCTCTGGGAATCTTCTGTGATTAAAGAGGGTCTGTTACTGAAAAAGCACAAAGCTGCTGATTACTTTCTGTTTAATAGAGAAATATTCATAAGGTATCAGTGTTTATTTGAGATGTGTCTGTACCTGAAAGGCTCAACCACCCCTGTTTGTGGGGCTCTTGTGCATGAAATAGCCCAGAGCAACTACCCCTAGAGATAATATACACACATACACACCCACATACTGTAATGTGTGTGTGTGTGTGTGTGTGTGTGTGTGTGTGTGTGTGTGTGTGTGTGTGTGTGTGTGTGTGTGTGTGTGTGTGTGTGTGTGTGTGTGTGTGTGTGTGTGTGTGTGTATATATATCCACTTTTTATTGTCTCTATAAGAGTTCTGATAAAGATTGTAAATACTGTAAATGTTTATCAGTTGATCAAAAAAGATTTGATCAGAAGAGTTGCCCTGTAAATTATCTATTCAGAGCAGCAATACCAGTATATATGTTAGACAGTGATTGTGGTTTGAATGGTGAATTTGCAAGTATCTATCTGCGAGTTAATAACATACAAAACATTTACAGACCTGCTGTTATTACTCTGTGAGTTATGATATGATCTCAAACTGTGATTTTTGCCAACATTTGTTTGCTAGCTAGCCACATACAAATCAATTACAGACCTGCTGTTATTACTCTGAGAGTCATGATATGATGATATATGGCAAGAGATCCAAATAATCCTCATCCTATTTATATATCAGCCACAAAAAGGGATTTTTAATCATGTATATGTGTTTTTAATTATCTATGTAGAATTAATAAAATGTTATTATTTTCTGATATCCGCAGTGATTCTGGCCAACCTGACAGATCTGCAGTAATATACTGCAAGACCAATTTGTTTGCTAGCTAGCCACATGCAAATCAATTACAGACCTGCTGTTATTACTCTGAGAGTCATGATATGATGATATATGGCAATAGATTCAAATAATCCTCATCCTATTTACATATCAGCCACAAAAAGGGATTTTTAATAATGTATATGTGTTTTTAATTATCTATGTAGAATTAATAAAATTTTATTATTTTCTGATATCCGCAGTGATTCTGGCCAACCTGACAGATCTGCAGTAATATACTGCAAGACCAATTTGTTTGCTAGCTAGCCACATACAAATCAATTACAGACCTGCTGTTATTACTCTGAGAGTCATGATATGATGATATATGGCAATAGATCCAAATAATCCTCATCCTATTTACATATCAGCCACAAAAAGGATTTTTAATCATGTATATGTGTTTTTAATTATCTATGTAGAATTAATAAAATTTTATTATTTTCTGATATCCGCAGTGATTCTGGCCAACCTGACAGATCTGCAGTAATATACTGCAAGACCAATTGTTGTCTACCTTTACCATACGAATGACAATAGAGTGCTGTATATAAGGGGAACTCTTCTGATCAAATCTTTTTTGATCAACTCTGATAAACATTATATCTATACCCCTTGAGCACCTGTCGTTTGATCCTATATACCTATTCATAACGGTGATTGCGGTCACATTCACGTACTTTAAATACTGTACATGTTAATTTTTCTTTGGTTTGAAATATGGTATTCATTGGTTTATCATCAACCAGCCCTGTTTGTGGGTGGCTCTTTGCATAGTTCTGTGTATTCTCTGTGTTTTTTCTGTTAAGTTTGCTGAGTAACCTTGTGATATAAAGAGATGGCAGCCTTAGTTTGTTATGCCTCTTTTTTTCCCTGTAAACCTCAATGGCTTTTGCGGCCTATCCTAGCCACTCTGAAGTGAGACAAACCGCTTCTAAAGAGTACTCTAGATGCAAATGTAAATAAAAAGTATAATAGAATTTGAACACATGGCTGCTCAACTCAAGTCCTTAAGCCACGAAACATGTCTGAATTTCAGGATTTTCCAGCTTCAGCACAAGTGGCTCAAACAGAGGCTTGTTTGAAGACAGAGACCCTGATTGAGCCACCTGTGCTGAAGCAGGGACTGATTAAAGCATCTGTGTTGAAGCTTGGATATCCTGAACACCTGACCTCCCTTCTCTCTCTCCCTTTCCCTTCTCTCTCTTTCCATTCTCAACCTCTCCCTCTCCCTTCTCTCTCTCTCTCCCTCTCCCTTATAACTCCCTCGTCATTCCCTCTCCCTCTCCCTTCTCTCTCTCAACCATTCCTTTCTCTCTCACCCTCTTCCTTCTCTCTGTCTCTCCCTCTCTCTTCTCTCTCTCGCCCTTCTCTCTCCTCTCTCCCTCTCCCTTCTCTCTCCTCTCTCCCTCTCCCTCTCTCTCTCTCTCTCTCTCTCTCTCTCTCTCTCTCTCTCTCTCTCTCTCTCTCTCTCTCTCTCTCTCTCTCTCTCTCTCTCTCTCTCTCTCTCTCTCTCTCTCTCTCTCTCTCTCTCTCTCTCTCTCTCTCTCTCCTCTCTCTCTCCCTCTTCCTTGTCGCTCACTCTCCCTTGTTTCTACCTCTCCCTTGTCTCTCCATTCTCTCTCCCTCTTCCTTCTCTCTCCCTCTTCCTTCTCTCTCCCTCTTCCTTCTCTCTCCCTCTTCCTTCTCTCTCCATCTTCCTTTCCCCTCCCTTTTCCTTCTCTCTCCTTCTCTCTCCCTTCTCTCTCCCTCCTCTCTCCCGTGTCACTCCATTCTCTCTCCCTCTCCCTTCTCTCTCCCTATCCCTTCTCTCTCCCTTTCCTTGTCGCTCCCTCTCCCTTGTTTCTACCTCTCCCTTGTCTCTCCATTCTCTCTTCCTTTTCCTTCTCTCTTCCTTTTCCTTCTCTCTCCCTTTTCCTTCTATCTCCCTTTCCTTCTCTCTCCCTTTTCCTTCTCTCTCCCTTCTCCATATCCACATTTATTGACTATAAGAGTTCTGATAAAGATTGTAAGTACTGTAACTTGTAATGTTTATGCGGTTAGAAATATGGTATTCATTGGTTTATCATCAACCAGCCCTGTTTGTGGGTGGCTCTTGTGTATGAAATAGTCCATAGCACCTACCCCTAGAGATAATGTACACATACACACCCACATACTGTAATGTGTGTGTGTGTGTGTGTGTGTGTGTGTGTGTATATCCACATTTATTGTCTACAAGGGTACTGATAAAGATTGTAAGTACTGTAACTTGTAATGTTTATGCAGTTTGAAATATGGTATTAATTGGTTTATCATCAACCAGCCCTGTTTGTGGGGCTCTTTTGTGTGAAATAGCCCAGAGCACCTACCCCTAGAGATAATGTACACATATACACCCACATACTGTAATGTGTGTGTTTATATCCACATTTATTGTCTATAAGAGTTCTGATAAAGATTGTAAGTACTGTAACTTGTAATGTTTATGTGGTTTTAAATATGGTATTCATTGGTTTATCATCAACCAGCCCTGTTTGTGGGGCTCTTGTGTATGAAATTCCCCAGAGCACCTACCCCCTTTATTGTCTCCATAAGAGTTCTGTTAAAGATTGTAAATACTGTGAATGTTAATGTTTCTGTGGTTTGAAATTTGGTATTCATTGGTTTATCATCAACCAGTTCTGTTTGTGGGTGGCTCTTTGCATTGTTCTGTGTATTCTCTGTGTTTTTCTGTTATGTTTGCTGAGTAACCTTGTGATATAAAGAGATGGCAGCCTTGGTTTGTTATGCCTCTTTTTTCCTGTACACAGCAAAAGATTTTGCGGCCTATTCTAATCACTCTTAAGTGAGACAAACCGCTTCTAAAGAGCACTCTAGATGCAAATGTAAATAATAGGTATCATAGAATTTGAACACATGGCTGCTCAACTCAAGTCCTTAATCCCCCAAACTGGTCTGAATTTCAGGATTTTACAGCTTCAGCACAATTTTACAGCTTCAGCACAAGTGGCTCAAACAGAGGCTTGTTTGAAGACAGAGACCCTGATTGAGCCACCTGTGCTGAAGCAGGGACTGATTAAAGCATCTGTGTTGAAGCTTGGATATCCTGAACACCTGACCTCCCTTCTCTCTCTCTCCCTTTCCCTTCTCTCTCTCTCCCTTCTCAACCTCTCCCTCTCCCTTCTCTCTCTCTCCCTCTCCCTTCTCTCTCTCTCTCTCCCTCTCCATTCTCTCTCTCCCCCTCCCTTCTCTCTCCCTCTCCCTTATAACTCCCTCGTCATTCCCTCTCCCTTCTCTCTCTCCCTTTCCCTTCTCTCTCACCCTCTTCCTTCTCTCTCCCTCTCCCTCTCCCTTCTCTCTCTCCCTTCTCTCTCTCCTCTCTCCCTCTACCTTCTCTCTCCCTCTCCCTTCTCAATCCCTTTTCCTTGTCACTCCCTCATCACTCTCTCTCTCTCCCTTCTCTCTCTCTCCCTTCTCCATCTTCCTTCTTTCTCCATCTCCCTTCTCTCTACATCTACCTTCTCTCTCTCCGTATCCCTTCTCTCTCTCCCTATCCCTTCTCTCTCTCCCTATCCCTTCTCTCTCTCCCTCTTCCTTCTCTCTCCCTATCCCTTGTCGCTCCCTCTCCCTTGTTTCTACCTCTCCCTTGTCTCTCCATTCTTTCTCCCTCTTCCTTCCCTCTCCCTCTTCCTTCTCTCCCCATCTTCCTTCTCTCTCCATCTTCCTTCTCTCTCCATCTTCCTTCTCTCTCCATCTTCCTTCTCTCTCCCTTTCCATTCTCTCTCCCTTTTCCTTTTCCCTCCCTTTTCCTTCTCTCTCCCTTTCCCTTCTCTCTCTCCCTTCTCAACCTCTCCCTCTCCCTTCTCTCTCTCTCCCTCTCCTTCTCTCTCTCTCTCTCCCTCTCCATTCTCTCTCTCCCCCTCCCTTCTCTCTCCCTCTCCCTTATAACTCCCTCGTCATTCCCTCTCCCTTCTCTCTCTCCCTTTCCCTTCTCTCTCACCCTCTTCCTTCTCTCTCCCTCTCCCTTCTCTCTCTCCCTTCTCTCTCTCCTCTCTCCCTCTACCTTCTCTCTCCCTCTCCCTTCTCAATCCCTTTTCCTTGTCACTCCCTCATCACTCTCTCTCTCTCCCTTCTCTCTCTCTCCCTTCTCCATCTTCCTTCTTTCTCCATCTCCCTTCTCTCTACATCTACCTTCTCTCTCTCCGTATCCCTTCTCTCTCTCCCTATCCCTTCTCTCTCTCCCTATCCCTTCTCTCTCTCCCTCTTCCTTCTCTCTCCCTATCCCTTGTCGCTCCCTCTCCCTTGTTTCTACCTCTCCCTTGTCTCTCCATTCTCTCTCCCTCTTCCTTCCCTCTCCCTCTTCCTTCTCTCCCCATCTTCCTTCTCTCTCCATCTTCCTTCTCTCTCCATCTTCCTTCTCTCTCCATCTTCCTTCTCTCTCCCTTTCCATTCTCTCTCCCTTTTCCTTTTCCCTCCCTTTTCCTTCTCTCTCCCTTTCCCTTCTCTCTCTCCCTTCTCAACCTCTCCCTCTCCCTTCTCTCTCTCTCCCTCTCCCTTCTCTCTCTCTCTCTCCCTCTCCATTCTCTCTCTCCCCCTCCCTTCTCTCTCCCTCTCCCTTATAACTCCCTCGTCATTCCCTCTCCCTTCTCTCTCTCCCTTTCCCTTCTCTCTCACCCTCTTCCTTCTCTCTCCCTCTCCCTTCTCTCTCTCCCTTCTCTCTCTCCTCTCTCCCTCTACCTTCTCTCTCCCTCTCCCTTCTCAATCCCTTTTCCTTGTCACTCCCTCATCACTCTCTCTCTCTCCCTTCTCTCTCTCTCCCTTCTCCATCTTCCTTCTTTCTCCATCTCCCTTCTCTCTACATCTACCTTCTCTCTCTCCGTATCCCTTCTCTCTCTCCCTATCCCTTCTCTCTCTCCCTATCCCTTCTCTCTCTCCCTCTTCCTTCTCTCTCCCTATCCCTTGTCGCTCCCTCTCCCTTGTTTCTACCTCTCCCTTTTCTCTCCATTCTCTCTCCCTCTTCCTTCCCTCTCCCTCTTCCTTCTCTCCCCATCTTCCTTCTCTCTCCATCTTCCTTCTCTCTCCATCTTCCTTCTCTCTCCATCTTCCTTCTCTCTCCATCTTCCTTCTCTCTCCCTTTCCATTCTCTCTCCCTTTTCCTTTTCCCTCCCTTTTCCTTCTCTCTCCCTCTCCCTTCTCTCTCCCTCCTCTCTCCCTTGTCACCCCCTTCTATCTCCCTCTCCCTTCTCTCTCCCTATACCTTCTCTCTCCCTCTTCCTTCTCTCTCCCTCTTACTTCTCTCTCCCTTTCCATGCTCTCTCCCTTTTCCTTATCTCTCCATTCTCTCCCTTTTCCTTTCCCCTCCCCTTTCCTTCGCTCTCCCTCTCCCTTCTCTCTCTCTCTCCACTCCCTTCTCTCTCTCTCTCCCCCTCCCTTCTCTCTCCCTCTCCCTTATAACTCCCTCGTCATTCCCTCTACCTCTCTCTCTCCCTCTCCCTTCTCTCTCTCTCTCCCTTTCCCTTCTCTCTCACCCTCTTCCTTCTCTCTGTCTCTCCCTCTCCCTTCTCTCACTCTCCCTTCTCTCTCTCCTCTCTCCCTCTCCCTTCTCTCTCCCTCTCCATGCTCTCTCCCTTTTCCTTATCTCTCCATTCTCTCCCTTTTCCTTTCCCCTCCCCTTTCCTTCGCTCTCCCTCTCCCTTCTCTCTCTCTCCACTCCCTTCTCTCTCTCTCTCCCCCTCCCTTCTCTCTCCCTCTCCCTTATAACTCCCTCGTCATTCCCTCTACCTCTCTCTCTCCCTCTCCCTTCTCTCTCTCCCTTCTCTCTCTCTCCCTTTCCCTTCTCTCTCACCCTCTTCCTTCTCTCTGTCTCTCCCTCTCCCTTCTCTCTCTCTCCCTTCTCTCTCTCCTCTCTCCCTCTCCCTTCTCTCTCCCTTCTCTCTCCCTTTTCCTTGTCACTCCCTCATCACTCTCTCTCTCTCCCTCTCTCTCTCTCTCTCTCTCCCTTCTCTCTCTCTCCCTTCTCCATCTTCCTTCTTTCTCCATCTCCCTTCACTCTACATCTACCTTCTCTCTCTCCGTATCCCTTCTCTCTCTCCGTATCCCTTCTCTCTCTCCGTATCCCTTCTCTCTCTCCGTATCCCTTCTCTCTCTCCGTATCCCTTCTCTCTCTCCCTATCCCTTTTCTCTCTCCCTCTTCCTTCTCTCTCCCTATCCCTTGTCGCTCCCTCTGCCTTGTTTCTACCTCTCCCTTGTCTCTCCATTCTCTCTCCCTCTTCCTTCTCTCTCCATCTTCCTTCTCTCTCCATCTTCCTTCTCTCTCCATCTTCCTTCTCTCTCCCTTTCCATTCTCTCTCCCTTTTCCTTTCCGCTCCCTTTTCCTTCTCTCTCCCTCTCCCTTCTCTCTCCCTCCTCTCTCCCTTGTCACCCCCTCCTCTCTCCCTCTCCCTTCTCTCTCCCTATCCCTTCTCTCTCCCTTTCCTTGTCTCTCCCTCTCCCTTGTCTCTCCATTCTCTCTCCCTTTTCCTTCCCTCTCCCTTTCCTTCTCTCTCCCTTTTCCTTCTCTCTCCCTTTTCCTTCTCTCTCCTTTTCCCTTCTCTCTCCCTTTTCTTTCTCTCTCCCTTTTCTCACTCCCTTCTCTATCCCTCTGCCTTTCTCTCCCTTCTCTCTCCCTATCCCTTCTCTCTCCCTCTTCCTTCTCTCTCCCTCTTCCGTCTCTCTCCCTTTCCATGCTATCTCCCTTTTCCTTATCTCTCCATTCTCTCCCTTTTCCTTTCCCCTACCCTTTCCTTCGCTCTCCCTCTCCCTTCTCTCTCTCTCCACTCCCTTCTCTCTCTCCCCCTCCCTTCTCTCTCCCTCTCCCTTATAACTCCCTCGTCATTCCCTCTCCCTCTCCCTTCTCTCTCTCAACCATTCCTTTCTCTCTCACCCTCTTCCTTCTCTCTGTCTCTCCCTCTCTCTTCTCTCTCTCCCTTCTCTCTCCTCTCTCCCTCTCCCTTCTCTCTCACTCTCCCTTCTCTCTCCATTTTCCTTGTCACTCCCTCATCTCTCTCTCTCTCTCTCTCTCTCTCTCTCTCTCTCTCCCTTCTCCATCTTCCTTCTTCTCCATCTCCCTTCTCTCTACATCTACCTTCTCTCTCTCCGTATCCCTTCTCTCTCTCCCTCTTCCTTCTCTCTCTCCCTCTTCCTTCTCTCTCTCCCTCTTCCTTCTCTCTCTCCCTCTTCCTTCTCTCTCCCTATCCCTTGTCGCTCCCTCTCCCTTGTTTCTACCTCTCCCTTGTCTCTCCATTCTCTCTCCCTCTTCCTTCTCTCTCCCTCTTCCTTCTCTCTCCCTCTTCCTTCTCTCTCCCTCTTCCTTCCCTCTCCCTCTTCCTTCCCTCTCCCTCTCCCTTCTCTCTCTCCCTTCTCTCTCTCCTCTCTCCCTCTCCCTTCTCTCTCCCTCTCCCTTCTCAATCCCTTTTCCTTGTCACTCCCTCATCACTCTCTCTCTCTCCCTTCTCTCTCTCTCCCTTCTCCATCTTCCTTCTTTCTCCATCTCCCTTCTCTCTACATCTACCTTCTCTCTCTCCCTATCCCTTCTCTCTCTCCCTATCCCTTCTCTCTCTCCCTATCCCTTCTCTCTCTCCCTCTTCCTTCTCTCTCCCTATCCCTTGTCGCTCCCTCTCCCTTGTTTCTACCTCTCCCTTGTCTCTCCATTCTCTCTCCCTCTTCCTTCTCTCCCCATCTTCCTTCTCTCTCCATCTTCCTTCTCTCTCCATCTTCCTTCTCTCTCCATCTTCCTTCTCTCTCCATCTTCCTTCTCTCTCCCTTTCCATTCTCTCTCCCTTTTCCTTTTCCCTCCCTTTTCCTTCTCTCTCCCTCTCCCTTCTCTCTCCCTCCTCTCTCCCTTGTCACCCCCTTCTATCTCCCTCTCCCTTCTCTCTCCCTATACCTTCTCTCTCCCTCTTCCTTCTCTCTCCGTCTTACTTCTCTCTCCCTTTCCATGCTCTCTCCCTTTTCCTTATCTTTCCATTCTCTCCCTTTTCCTTTCCCCTCCCCTTTCCTTCGCTCTCCCTCTCCCTTCTCTCTCTCTCCACTCCCTTCTCTCTCTCTCTCCCCCTCCCTTCTCTCTCCCTCTCCCTTATAACTCCCTCGTCATTCCCTCTACCTCTCTCTCTCCCTCTCCCTTCTCTCTCTCTCTCCCTTTCCCTTCTCTCTCACCCTCTTCCTTCTCTCTGTCTCTCCCTCTCCCTTCTCTCACTCTCCCTTCTCTCTCTCCTCTCTCCCTCTCCCTTCTCTCTCCCTCTCCATGCTCTCTCCCTTTTCCTTATCTCTCCATTCTCTCCCCTTTCCTTTCCCCTCCCCTTTCCTTCGCTCTCCCTCTCCCTTCTCTCTCTCTCCACTCCCTTCTCTCTCTCTCTCCCCCTCCCTTCTCTCTCCCTCTCCCTTATAACTCCCTCGTCATTCCCTCTACCTCTCTCTCTCCCTCTCCCTTCTCTCTCTCCCTTCTCTCTCTCTCCCTTTCCCTTCTCTCTCACCCTCTTCCTTCTCTCTGTCTCTCCCTCTCCCTTCTCTCTCTCTCCCTTCTCTCTCTCCTCTCTCCCTCTCCCTTCTCTCTCCCTTCTCTCTCCCTTTTCCTTGTCACTCCCTCATCACTCTCTCTCTCTCCCTCTCTCTCTCTCTCTCCCTTCTCTCTCTCTCCCTTCTCCATCTTCCTTCTTTCTCCATCTCCCTTCTCTCTACATCTACCTTCTCTCTCTCCGTATCCCTTCTCTCTCTCCGTATCCCTTCTCTCTCTCCGTATCCCTTCTCTCTCTCCGTATCCCTTCTCTCTCTCCCTATCCCTTTTCTCTCTCCCTCTTCCTTCTCTCTCCCTATCCCTTGTCGCTCCCTCTGCCTTGTTTCTACCTCTCCCTTGTCTCTCCATTCTCTCTCCCTCTTCCTTCCCTCTCCCTCTTCCTTCCCTCTCCCTCTTCCTTCTCTCTCCATCTTCCTTCTCTCTCCATCTTCCTTCTCTCTCCATCTTCCTTCTCTCTCCCTTTCCATTCTCTCTCCCTTTTCCTTTCCGCTCCCTTTTCCTTCTCTCTCCCTCTCCCTTCTCTCTCCCTCCTCTCTCCCTTGTCACCCCCTCCTCTCTCCCTCTCCCTTCTCTCTCCCTATCCCTTCTCTCTCCCTTTCCTTGTCTCTCCCTCTCCCTTGTCTCTCCATTCTCTCTCCCTTTTCCTTCCCTCTCCCTTTCCTTCTCTCTCCCTTTTCCTTCTCTCTCCCTTTTCCTTCTCTCTCCTTTTCCCTTCTCTCTCCCTTTTCTTTCTCTCTCCCTTTTCTCACTCCCTTCTCTATCCCTCTGCCTTTCTCTCCCTTCTTTCTCTCTATCCCTTCTCTCTCCCTCTTCCTTCTCTCTCCCTCTTCCGTCTCTCTCCCTTTCCATGCTATCTCCCTTTTCCTTATCTCTCCATTCTCTCCCTTTTCCTTTCCCCTACCCTTTCCTTCGCTCTCCCTCTCCCTTCTCTCTCTCTCCACTCCCTTCTCTCTCTCCCCCTCCCTTCTCTCTCCCTCTCCCTTATAACTCCCTCGTCATTCCCTCTCCCTCTCCCTTCTCTCTCTCAACCATTCCTTTCTATCTCACCCTCTTCCTTCTCTCTGTCTCTCCCTCTCTCTTCTCTCTCTCCCTTCTCTCTCCTCTCTCCCTCTCCCTTCTCTCTCACTCTCCCTTCTCTCTCCATTTTCCTTGTCACTCCCTCATCTCTCTCTCTCTCTCTCTCTCTCTCTCTCTCTCTCTCTCCCTTCTCCATCTTCCTTCTTCTCCATCTCCCTTCTCTCTACATCTACCTTCTCTCTCTCCGTATCCCTTCTCTCTCTCCCTCTTCCTTCTCTCTCTCCCTCTTCCTTCTCTCTCTCCCTCTTACTTCTCTCTCTCCCTCTTCCTTCTCTCTCCCTATCCCTTGTCGCTCCCTCTCCCTTGTTTCTACCTCTCCCTTGTCTCTCCATTCTCTCTCCCTCTTCCTTCTCTCTCCCTCTTCCTTCTCTCTCCCTCTTCCTTCTCTCTCCCTCTTCCTTCTCTCTCCCTCTTCCTTCTCTCTCCCTCTTCCTTCTCTCTCCCTCTTCCTTCTCTCTCCATCTTCCTTCTCTCTCCATCTTCCTTCTCTCTCCATCTTCCTTCTCTCTCCATCTTCCTTCTCCCTCCCTCTTCCTTCTCTCTCCCTTTTCCTTTCCCCTCCCTTTTCCTTCTCTCTCCCTCTCCCTTCTCTCTCCCTCCTCTCTCCCTTGTCACCCCCTTCTCTCTCCCTCTCCCTTCTCTCTCCCTATCCCTTCTCTCTCCCTTTCCTTGTCTCTCCCTCTCCCTTGTCTCTCCATTCTCTCTCCCTATCCCTTCTCTCTCCCTCTTCCTTCTCTCTCCCTCTTACTTCTCTCTCCCTTTCCATGCTCTCTCCCTTTCCATGCTCTCTCCCTTTTCCTTATCTCTCCATTCTATCCCTTTTCCTTGCCTCCCCTTTCCTTCGCTCTCCCTCTCCCTTCTCTCTCTCTCCACTCCCTTCTCTCTCTCTCCACTCCCTTCTCTCTCTCTCCCCCTCCCTTCTCTCTCCCTCTCCCTTATAACTCCCTCGTCATTCCCTCTACCTCTCTCTCTCCCTCTCCCTTCTCTCTCTCTCCCTTTTCTCTCTCCTCTCTCCCTCTCCCTTCTCTCTCCCTCTCCCTTCTCTCTCCCTTTTCCTTGTCACTCCCTCATCACTCTCTTTCTCTCCCTTCTCTCTCTCTCTCCCTTTTCTCTCTCCCTCTTCCTTCGCTCTCCCTATCCCTTCTCTCTCCCTTTCCTTGTCTCTCCCTCTTCCTTGTCTCTCCATTCTCTCTCCCTTCTCATTCTCTCTCCCTTTTCCTTCTATCTCCCTTTCCTTCTCTCTCCCTTTTCCTTCTCTCTCCCTTTTCCTTCTCTCTCCCTTTTCTTTCTCTCTCCATTTTCTCACTCCCTTCTCTATCCCTCTGCCTTCTCTCTCCCTTCTCTCTCCCTATCCATTCTCTCTCCCTCTTCCTTCTCTCTCCCTCTTCCTTCTCTCTCCCTTTCCAATCTCTCTCCCTTTTCCTTGTCTCTCCATTCTCTCCCTTTTCCTTTCCCCTCCCCTTTCCTTTGCTCTCCCTCTCCCTTCTCTCTCTCTCCACTCCCTTCTCTCTCTCTCTCCCCCTCCCTTCTCTATCCCTCTCTTTATAACTCCCTGATCATTCCCTCTACCTCTCTCTCCCCCTCTCCCTTCTCTCTCTCTCCCTTTCCCTTCTCTCGCACCCTCTTCCTTCTCTCTGTCTATCCCTCTCCCTTCTCTCTCTCCCTTCTCTCTCTCCTCTCTCCCTCTCCCTTCTCTCTCCCTCTCCCTTCTCTCTCCCTCTCCCTTCTCTCTCCCTATCCCTTCTCTCTCCCTATCCCTTCTCTCTCCCTTTCCTTGTCTCTCCCTCTCCCTTGTCTCTCCATTCTCTCTCCCTCTTCCTTCTCTCTCCCTCTTCCTTCTCTCTCCCTTTTCCTTCTATCTCCCTTTCCTTCTCTCTCCCTTTACCTTCTCTCTCCCTTTACCTTCTCTCTCATTTTGCCTTCTCTCTCCCTTTTCTCTCCCTTTTCTCTCCCTTTTCTCTCCCTTTTCTCTCCCTTTTCTCTCCCTTTTCTCTCCCTTTTCCTTTTCTCTCCCTTTTCCTTTTCTCTCCCTTTTCCTTTTCTCTCCCTTTTCCTTTTCTCTCCCTTTTCCTTTTCTCTCCCTTTTCCTTTTCTCTCACTTTTCCTTTTCTCTCACTTTTCCTTTTCTTTCCCTTTTCCTTTTCTCTCCCTCACCCTTCTCTCTCCCTCTCCCTTCTCTCTCCATCTCCCTTCTCTCTACATCTACCTTCTCTCTCTCCGTATCCCTTCTTCCTCTCCCTATCCCTTCTCTCTCTCCCTATCCCTTCTCTCTCCCTATCCATTATCTCTCCCTTTCCTTGTCTCTCCCTCTCCCTTCTCTCTCCCTTTTCTTTCTCTCTCCCTTCTCTCTCCCTTTTCTCACTCCCTTCTCTATCCCTCTGCCTTCTCTCTCCCTTCTCTCTCCCTATCCCATCTCTCTCCCTCTTCCTTCTCTCTCCTTCTTCCTTCTCTCTCACTTTTCATGCTCTCTCCCTTTTCCTTGTCTCTCCATTCTCTCCCTTTTCCTTTCCCCTCTCCTTTCCTTCGCTCTCCCTCTCCCTTCTCTCTCCCTCCTCTCTCCCTTGTCACTTCCATCTCTCTCCCTCTCCCTTCTCTCTCACTATCCCTTCTCTCTCCCTTTCCTTGTCTCTCCCTCTCCCTTGTCTCTCCATTCTCTCTCCCTCTTCCTTCTCTCTCCCTTTTCCTTCTATCTCCATTTCCTTCTCTCTCCCTTTTCATTTTCTCTCCCTTTTCCTTTTCTCTCCCTCTCCCTTCTCTCTCCCTCTCCCTTCTCTCTCCCTCTCCCTTCTCTGTCCCTCCTCTCACACTTGTCTCTCCCTGCTTTCTCTCTCTCCCTTCTCTCTCCCTCTCTTCTCTCTCCCTCTCCCTTCTCTCTCCCTCTCCCTTCTCTCAATTTTTTTCTCTCTTACTCCCACTCTATCTCTTTCACTTCAACCCGTCTCTTGCTCTCACACACATTTCTTTCTTCCACTTCTCTCTCTCTCTTTTTCTTTCTCACACCCTCTCTTTCTCTCCCTGCTCTCTATTACTCTCCCTGACTAGCATCCCTGCTCCTTCTAAATCACCTGTATTTTACTCTCACAAATGTCCTTTCTTTCTCTCTCTCTTTCAAGGACTACCACTCTCCCCTCTCTCTCACAAACCCCTCTCTCACTCAGTCTAAGCATTGTTTATTTAGTCCATCAGTGAAAGAGGGTCCTCAACTGCATTGCTCTAAAGGGGATTGCATTATATTTTTTCACTTATCTTGGGTAAAATTTATTTGCAGTATGAAAATAGGTAAGTTCGTCTATCAAGATGATGTTCACAAAGGACATACTAACAAGGAGGTAAGTAGTTGAGGTAAGTGAGTACACCTACACAATGCATTGCTTTTATCTCTCAGGATATAAAGCTTTGAGTTGATTTCTCTCCCTTTACACGAGTGTGCCCTTTTAGAGTCAGGCAGTGAACTCTTCGCTACTGTCCCATCTGCAGCGCTAGCTCGACTGTAAATTGGGGGAAGAAAGCATACCCCTTTACGGACGATAGACAGTAGTGCTTCTTCACTCCTAGCATACGGCAGAGGAGAAGCTCCGCTCTGTACAAAACGGATCTAGTCCTCAATGTCCAAGTACTTAGTAGTGAGGTAAAAGCTAGCTCTTTACCTCTAAGGGTGCCTCTCGCTAACATGCAACGAATGCAAGAGTTTTCAAATTTTTGAATGACTAACTGCATATAAATGCAACATGTCAATTGGATAGGGAATAGAATATATACAACAAAATAGAAAGGGCAGGCTCACAGACTGATTCCATGCCCTCCCTCACCCGCTCTTGACCCATGTTCACTATCACCCACCACCTCATCCACCTTCACCCTCACACTCATCCACCTTCACCCACCCACCATTGCCCCCTCACCAACACCTTCACTCACCCACACCTTCACTCATCCCCCTACCTCACCTACATTCACCAACCTTTAACCCCACTTAAACACACCCTCCCTCTTCCACCTTAATCCTCACCCTCCCTCACCCATGTTCACTCTACCTTACTGGCCTCAACCTTACCTACAAAGCCTCCTATACCCATATTAACCATCCCTCACCCACCTTCAACATCACCTTCCCACACCCTCCTTCACCCAACCTCCCTCACCCACCTTCTACCCTCATCATCCATATTAAAATTCACCTTCACCACCCTTACCTGCACACCAATACCCAGCCTCACCCTTGCCCACTCACCCATACCTGAACCACACTTTTTTCACCCACCTTCATCCTCACCCTCCCAGACACATTTACTCACCCTCCCTAATCCACCTTCAACACCACCTACCCAATCTCTTCATCATCCACCTTCCCTCAAAAACCTTCAACCTCCTTACCCACACCCACCATACATCCCTAAACCTCCCTCACCCACCTACCCACAACCTCCCTCACGTGCTTACCCACTTACACTTTTTCTTACCACACTTTCAACCCCAAACCACACCCTCCCTAAATTGTTCAGAACTTAACTCTCATTGGCCAAGTACCTAAATGAGTCACATAACTAAAAATGTTCTATTCTTTTTTCACCAAACACAAATACAAAAATAATCGTAAGGGTCAACCCTAACCCTAACTTTCAACGCTAACCCTAACTCTTCTCTGATTGGTTAGTACCCAAATGAGTCACATACCTAAATTTTCGTATTCCCCTATAAACCTGGGCCAAACAAAAATAGAAAAATAATCCTAAGTGTCAACCTTAACTTTCAACCCTAACTTTCAACCCTAACTTTCAACCCTAACTCTTCTCTGATTGGTTAGTACCCAAATGAGTCACATACCTAAATTTTCGTATTCCCCTATAACCCTGGGCCAAACAAAAATAGACAAATAATCCTAACTTTCAACCCTAACTTTCAACCCTAACTTTCAACCCTAACTTTCAACCCTAACTTTCAACCCTAACTCTTCTCTGATTGGTTAGTACCCAAATGAGTCACATACCTAAATTTTCGTATTCCCCTATAACCCTGGGCCAAACAAAAATAGAAAAATAATCCTAACTTTCAACCCTAACTTTCAACCCTAACTTTCAACCCTAACTTTCAACCCTAACTTTCAACCCTAACTCTTCTCTGATTGGTTAGTACCCAAATGAGTCACATACCTAAATTTTCGTATTCCCCTATAACCCTGGGCCAAACAAAAATAGAAAAATAATCCTAACTTTCAACCCTAACTTTCAACCCTAACTTTCAACCCTAACTTTCAACCCTAACTTTCAACCCTAACTCTTCTCTGATTGGTTAGTACCCAAATGAGTCACATACCTAAATTTTCGTATTCCCCTATAACCCTGGGCCAAACAAAAATAGAAAAATAATCCTAAGTGTCAACCCTAACTTTCAACCCTAACTTTCAACCCTAACTTTCAACCCTAACTTTCAACCCTAACTCTTCTCTGATTGGTTAGTACCCAAATGAGTCACATACCTAAATTTTCGTATTCCCCTATAACCCTGGGCCAAACAAAAATAGAAAAATAATCCTAAGTGTCAACCCTAACTTTCAACCCTAACTTTCAACCCTAACTTTCAACCCTAACTTTCAACCCTAACTCTTCTCTGATTGGTTAGTACCCAAATGAGTCACATACCTAAATTTTCGTATTCCCCTATAACCCTGGGCCAAACAAAAATAGAAAAATAATCCTAACTTTCAACCCTAACTTTCAACCCTAACTTTCAACCCTAACTTTCAACCCTAACTTTCAACCCTAACTTTCAACCCTAACTTTCAACCCTAACTCTTCTCTGATTGGTTAGTACCCAAATGAGTCACATACCTAAATTTTCGTATTCCCCTATAACCCTGGGCCAAACAAAAATAGAAAAATAATCCTAAGTGTCAACCCTAACTTTCAACCCTAACTTTCAACCCTAACTTTCAACCCTAACTCTTCTCTGATTGGTTAGTACCCAAATGAGTCACATACCTAAATTTTCGTATTCCCCTATAACCCTGGGCCAAACAAAAATAGAAAAATAATCCTAACTTTCAACCCTAACTTTCAACCCTAACTTTCAACCCTAACTTTCAACCCTAACTTTCAACCCTAACTCTTCTCTGATTGGTTAGTACCCAAATGAGTCACATACCTAAATTTTCGTATTCCCCTATAACCCTGGGCCAAACAAAAATAGAAAAATAATCCTAACTTTCAACCCTAACTTTCAACCCTAACTTTCAACCCTAACTTTCAACCCTAACTTTCAACCCTAACTTTCAACCCTAACTCTTCTCTGATTGGTTAGTACCCAAATGAGTCACATACCTAAATTTTCGTATTCCCCTATAACCCTAACCCTAACCCTAACCCTAACCCTAACCCTAACCCTAACCCTAACCCTAACTTTCAACCCTAACTTTCAACCCTAACTTTCAACCCTAACTTTCAACCCTAACTCTTCTCTGATTGGTTAGTACCCAAATGAGTCACATACCTAAATTTTCGTATTCCCCTATAACCCTAACCCTAACCCTAACCCTAACCCTAACCCTAATAATCCTAACTTTCAACCCTAACTTTCAACCCTAACTTTCAACCCTAACTTTCAACCCTAACTCTTCTCTGATTGGTTAGTACCCAAATGAGTCACATACCTAAATATTCGTATTCCCCTATAACCCTAACCCTAACCCTAACCCTAACCCTAACCCTAACCCTAACCCTAACCCTAACCCTAAATTTTCGTATTCCCCTATAACCCTGGGCCAAACAAAAATAGAAAAATAATCCTAAGTGTCAACCCTAACTTTCAACCCTAACTTTCAACCCTAACTATTCTCTGATTGGTTAGTACCCAAATGAGTCACATACCTAAATTTTCGTATTCCCCTATAACCCTGGGCCAAACAAAAATAGAAAAATAATCCTAAGTGTCAACCCTAACTTTCAACCCTAACTTTCAACCCTAACTTTCAACCCTAACTTTCAACCCTAACTTTCAACCCTAACTCTTCTCTGATTGGTTAGTACCCAAATGAGTCACATACCTAAATTTTCGTATTCCCCTATAACCCTGGGCCAAACAAAAATAGAAAAATAATCCTAAGTGTCAACCCTAACTTTCAACCCTAACTTTCAACCCTAACTTTCAACCCTAACTTTCAACCCTAACTCTTCTCTGATTGGTTAGTACCCAAATGAGTCACATACCTAAATTTTCGTATTCCCCTATAACCCTGGGCCAAACAAAAATAGAAAAATAATCCTAAGTGTCAACCCTAACTTTCAACCCTAACTCTTCTCTGATTGGTTAGTACCCAAATGAGTCACATACCTAAATTTTCGTATTCCCCTATAACCCTGGGCCAAACAAAAATAGAAAAATAATCCTAAGTGTCAACCCTAACTTTCAACCCTAACTTTCAACCCTAACTTTCAACCCTAACTTTCAACCCTAACTTTCAACCCTAACTTTCAACCCTAACTCTTCTCTGATTGGTTAGTACCCAAATGAGTCACATACCTAAATTTTCGTATTCCCCTATAACCCTGGGCCAAACAAAAATAGAAAAATAATCCTAAGTGTCAACCCTAACTTTCAACCCTAACTTTCAACCCTAACTCTTCTCTGATTGGTTAGTACCCAAATGAGTCACATACCTAAATTTTCGTATTCCCCTATAACCCTGGGCCAAACAAAAATAGAAAAATAATCCTAAGTGTCAACCCTAACTTTCAACCCTAACTTTCAACCCTAACTTTCAACCCTAACTTTCAACCCTAACTTTCAACCCTAACTTTCAACCCTAACTCTTCTCTGATTGGTTAGTACCCAAATGAGTCACATACCTAAATTTTCGTATTCCCCTATAACCCTGGGCCAAACAAAAATAGAAAAATAATCCTAAGTGTCAACCCTAACTTTCAACCCTAACTTTCAACCCTAACTTTCAACCCTAACTCTTCTCTGATTGGTTAGTACCCAAATGAGTCACATACCTAAATTTTCATATTCCCCTATAACCCTGGGCCAAACAAAAATAGAAAAATAATCCTAAGTGTCAACCCTAACTTTCAACCCTAACTTTCAACCCTAACTTTCAACCCTAACTTTCAACCCTAACTCTTCTCTGATTGGTTAGTACCCAAATGAGTCACATACCTAAATTTTCGTATTCCCCTATAACCCTAACCCTAACCCTAACCCTAACCCTAACCCTAACCCTAACCCTAACCCTAACCCTAACCCTAACCCTAACCCTAACCCTAACCCTAACCCTAACCCTAACCCTAACCCTAACCCTAACCCTAACCCTAACCCTAACCCTAACCCTAACCCTAACCCTAACCCTAACCCTAACCCTAACCCTAACCCTAACTCTTCTCTGATTGGTTAGTACCCAAATGAGTCACATACCTAAATTTTCGTATTCCCCTATAACCCTAACCCTAACCCTAACCCTAACCCTAACCCTAACCCTAATAATCCTAAGTGTCAACCCTAACTTTCAACCCTAACTTTCAACCCTAACTTTCAACCCTAACTTTCAACCCTAACTTTCAACCCTAACTCTTCTCTGATTGGTTAGTACCCAAATGAGTCACATACCTAAATTTTCGTATTCCCCTATAACCCTGGGCCAAACAAAAATAGAAAAATAATCCTAAGTGTCAACCCTAACTTTCAACCCTAACTTTCAACCCTAACTTTCAACCCTAACTTTCAACCCTAACTCTTCTCTGATTGGTTAGTACCCAAATGAGTCACATACCTAAATTTTCGTATTCCCCTATAACCCTGGGCCAAACAAAAATAGAAAAATAATCCTAAGTGTCAACCCTAACTTTCAACCCTAACTTTCAACCCTAACTTTCAACCCTAACTTTCAACCCTAACTCTTCTCTGATTGGTTAGTACCCAAATGAGTCACATACCTAAATTTTCGTATTCCCCTATAACCCTGGGCCAAACAAAAATAGAAAAATAATCCTAAGTGTCAACCCTAACTTTCAACCCTAACTTTCAACCCTAACTTTCAACCCTAACTTTCAACCCTAACTCTTCTCTGATTGGTTAGTACCCAAATGAGTCACATACCTAAATTTTCGTATTCCCCTATAACCCTAACCCTAACCCTAACCCTAACCCTAACCCTAACCCTAACCCTAACCCTAACCCTAACCCTAACCCTAACCCTAACCCTAACCCTAACCCTAACCCTAACCCTAACCCTAACCCTAACCCTAACCCTAACCCTAACCCTAACCCTAACCCTAACCCTAACCCTAACCCTAACCCTAACTTTCAACCCTAACTTTCAACCCTAACTTTCAACCCTAACTCTTCTCTGATTGGTTAGTACCCAAATGAGTCACATACCTAAATTTTCGTATTCCCCTATAACCCTAACCCTAACCCTAACCCTAACCCTAACCCTAACCCTAACCCTAACCCTAACCCTAACCCTAACCCTAACCCTAACCCTAACCCTAACCCTAACCCTAACCCTAACCCTAACCCTAACCCTAACCCTAACCCTAACCCTAACCCTAACCCTAACCCTAACCCTAACCCTAACCCTAACCCTAACCCTAACCCTAACCCTAACCCTAACCCTAACCCTAACCCTAACCCTAACCCTAACCCTAACCCTAACCCTAACCCTAACCCTAACCCTAACCCTAACCCTAACCCTAACCCTAACCCTAACTGTCAACCCTAACTTTCAACCCTAACTCTTCTCTGATTGGTTAGTACCCAAATGAGTCACATACCTAAATTTTCGTATTCCCCTATAACCCTGGGCCAAACAAAAATAGAAAAATAATCCTAAGTGTCAACCCTAACTTTCAACCCTAACTTTCAACCCTAACTTTCAACCCTAACTCTTCTCTGATTGGTTAGTACCCAAATGAGTCACATACCTAAATTTTCGTATTCCCCTATAACCCTGGGCCAAACAAAAATAGAAAAATAATCCTAAATGTCAACCCTAACTTTCAACCCTAACTTTCAACCCTAACTTTCAACCCTAACTTTCAACCCTAACTCTTCTCTGATTGGTTAGTACCCAAATGAGTCACATACCTACATTTTCGTATTCCCCTATAACCCTGGGCCAAACAAAAATAGAAAAATAATCCTAAGTGTCAACCCTAACTTTCAACCCTAACTTTCAACCCTAACTTTCAACCCTAACTTTCAACCCTAACTCTTCTCTGATTGGTTAGTACCCAAATGAGTCACATACCTAAATTTTCGTATTCCCCTATAACCCTGGGCCAAACAAAAATAGAAAAATAATCCTAAGTGTCAACCCTAACTTTCAACCCTAACTTTCAACCCTAACTTTCAACCCTAACTTTCAACCCTAACTCTTCTCTGATTGGTTAGTACCCAAATGAGTCACATACCTAAATTTTCGTATTCCCCTATAACCCTGGGCCAAACAAAAATAGAAAAATAATCCTAAGTGTCAACCCTAACTTTCAACCCTAACTTTCAACCCTAACTTTCAACCCTAACTTTCAACCTTAACTTTCAACCCTAACTCTTCTCTGATTGGTTAGTACCCAAATGAGTCACATACCTAAATTTTCGTATTCCCCTATAACCCTGGGCCAAACAAAAATAGAAAAATAATCCTAACTTTCAACCCTAACTTTCAACCCTAACTTTCAACCCTAACTTTCAACAATAACTTTCAACCCTAACTCTTCTCTGATTGGTTAGTACCCAAATGAGTCACATACCTAAATTTTCGTATTCCCCTATAACCCTGGGCCAAACAAAAATAGAAAAATAATCCTAAGTGTCAACCCTAACTTTCAACCCTAACTTTCAACCCTAACTTTCAACCCTAACTTTCAACCCTAACTCTTCTCTGATTGGTTAGTACCCAAATGAGTCACATACCTAAATTTTCGTATTCCCCTATAACCCTAACCCTAACCCTAACCCTAACCCTAACCCTAACCCTAACCCTAACCCTAACTTTCAACCCTAACTTTCAACCCTAACTTTCAACCCTAACTTTCAACCCTAACTCTTCTCTGATTGGTTAGTACCCAAATGAGTCACATACCTAAATTTTCGTATTCCCCTATAACCCTGGGCCAAACAAAAATAGAAAAATAATCCTAAGTGTCAACCCTAACTTTCAACCCTAACTTTCAACCCTAACTTTCAACCCTAACTTTCAACCCTAACTTTCAACCCTAACTTTCAACCCTAACTCTTCTCTGATTGGTTAGTACCCAAATGAGTCACATACCTAAATTTTCGTATTCCCCTATAACCCTAACCCTAACCCTAACCCTAACCCTAACCCTAACCCTAACCCTAACTTTCAACCCTAACTTTCAACCCTAACTTTCAACCCTAACTCTTCTCTGATTGGTTAGTACCCAAATGAGTCACATACCTAAATTTTCGTATTCCCCTATAACCCTAACCCTAACCCTAACCCTAACCCTAACCCTAACCCTAACCCTAACCCTAACCCTAACCCTAACTCTTCTCTGATTGGTTAGTACCCAAATGAGTCACATACCTAAATTTTCGTATTCCCCTATAACCCTGGGCCAAACAAAAATAGAAAAATAATCCTAACTTTCAACCCTAACTTTCAACCCTAACTTTCAACCCTAACTTTCAACCCTAACTTTCAACCCTAACTCTTCTCTGATTGGTTAGTACCCAAATGAGTCACATACCTAAATTTTCGTATTCCCCTATAACCCTGGGCCAAACAAAAATAGAAAAATAATCCTAAGTGTCAACCCTAACTTTCAACCCTAACTTTCAACCCTAACTTTCAACCCTAACTTTCAACCCTAACTTTCAACCCTAACTCTTCTCTGATTGGTTAGTACCCAAATGAGTCACATACCTAAATTTTCGTATTCCCCTATAACCCTGGGCCAAACAAAAATAGAAAAATAATCCTAAGTGTCAACCCTAACTTTCAACCCTAACTTTCAACCCTAACTTTCAACCCTAACTTTCAACCCTAACTCTTCTCTGATTGGTTAGTACCCAAATGAGTCACATACCTAAATTTTCGTATTCCCCTATAACCCTGGGCCAAACAAAAATAGAAAAATAATCCTAAGTGTCAACCCTAACTTTCAACCCTAACTTTCAACCCTAACTTTCAACCCTAACTTTCAACCCTAACTCTTCTCTGATTGGTTAGTACCCAAATGAGTCACATACCTAAATTTTCGTATTCCCCTATAACCCTGGGCCAAACAAAAATAGAAAAATAATCCTAACTTTCAACCCTAACTTTCAACCCTAACTTTCACCCCTAACTTTCAACCTTAACTCTTCTCTGATTGGTTAGTACCCAAATGAGTCACATACCTAAATTTTCGTATTCCCCTATAACCCTGGGCCAAACAAAAATAGAAAAATAATCCTAAGTGTCAACCCTAACTTTCAACCCTAACTTTCAACCCTAACTTTCAACCCTAACTCTTCTCTGATTGGTTAGTACCCAAATGAGTCACATACCTAAATTTTCGTATTCCCCTATAACCCTAACCCTAACCCTAACCCTAACCCTAACCCTAACCCTAACCCTAACCCTAACCCTAACCCTAACCCTAACCCTAACCCTAACCCCAACCCTAACCCTAACCCTAACCCTAACCCTAACCCTAACCCTAACCCTAACCCTAAGTGTCAACCCTAACCCTAAGTGTCAACCCTAACTTTCAACCCTAACTTTCAACCCTAACTTTCAACCCTAACTCTTCTCTGATTGGTTAGTACCCAAATGAGTCACATACCTAAATTTTCGTATTCCCCTATAACCCTGGGCCAAACAAAAATAGAAAAATAATCCTAAGTGTCAACCCTAACTTTCAACCCTAACTTTCAACCCTAACTTTCAACCCTAACTTTCAACCCTAACTCTTCTCTGATTGGTTAGTACCCAAATGAGTCACATACCTAAATTTTCGTATTCCCCTATAACCCTGGGCCAAACAAAAATAGAAAAATAATCCTAAGTGTCAACCCTAACTTTCAACCCTAACTTTCAACCCTAACTTTCAACCCTAACTCTTCTCTGATTGGTTAGTACCCAAATGAGTCACATACCTAAATTTTCGTATTCCCCTATAACCCTGGGCCAAACAAAAATAGAAAAATAATCCTAAGTGTCAACCCTAACTTTCAACCCTAACTTTCAACCCTAACTTTCAACCTTAACTTTCAACCCTAACTCTTCTCTGATTGGTTAGTACCCAAATGAGTCACATACCTAAATTTTCGTATTCCCCTATAACCCTGGGCCAAACAAAAATAGAAAAATAATCCTAAGTGTCAACCCTAACTTTCAACCCTAACTTTCAACCCTAACTTTCAACCCTAACTTTCAACCCTAACTCTTCTCTGATTGGTTAGTACCCAAATGAGTCACATACCTAAATTTTCGTATTCCCCTATAACCCTGGGCCAAACAAAAATAGAAAAATAATCCTAACTTTCAACCCTAACTTTCAACCCTAACTTTCAACCCTAACTTTCAACCCTAACTTTCAACCCTAACTTTCAACCCTAACTCTTCTCTGATTGGTTAGTACCCAAATGAGTCACATACCTAAATTTTCGTATTCCCCTATAACCCTGGGCCAAACAAAAATAGAAAAATAATCCTAACTTTCAACCCTAACTTTCAACCCTAACTTTCAACCCTAACTTTCAACCCTAACTTTCAACCTTAACTTTCAACCCTAACTCTTCTCTGATTGGTTAGTACCCAAATGAGTCACATACCTAAATTTTCGTATTCCCCTATAACCCTGGGCCAAACAAAAATAGAAAAATAATCCTAAGTGTCAACCCTAACTTTCAACCCTAACTTTCAACCCTAACTTTCAACCCTAACTTTCAACCCTAACTCTTCTCTGATTGGTTAGTACCCAAATGAGTCACATACCTAAATTTTCGTATTCCCCTATAACCCTGGGCCAAACAAAAATAGAAAAATAATCCTAAATGTCAACCCTAACTTTCAACCCTAACTTTCAACCCTAACTTTCAACCCTAACTTTCAACCCTAACTCTTCTCTGATTGGTTAGTACCCAAATGAGTCACATACCTAAATTTTCGTATTCCCCTATAACCCTGGGCCAAACAAAAATAGAAAAATAATCCTAACTTTCAACCCTAACTTTCAACCCTAACTTTCAACCCTAACTTTCAACCCTAACTTTCAACCCTAACTCTTCTCTGATTGGTTAGTACCCAAATGAGTCACATACCTAAATTTTCGTATTCCCCTATAACCCTGGGCCAAACAAAAATAGAAAAATAATCCTAACTTTCAACCCTAACTTTCAACCCTAACTTTCAACCCTAACTTTCAACCCTAACTTTCAACCCTAACTCTTCTCTGATTGGTTAGTACCCAAATGAGTCACATACCTAAATTTTCGTATTCCCCTATAACCCTAACCCTAACCCTAACCCTAACCCTAACCCTAACCCTAACCCTAACCCTAACCCTAACCCTAACCCTAACCCTAACCCTAACCCTAACCCTAACCCTAACCCTGGGCCAAACAAAAATAGAAAAATAATCCTAAGTGTCAACCCTAACTTTCAACCCTAACTTTCAACCCTAACTCTTCTCTGATTGGTTAGTACCCAAATGAGTCACATACCTAAATTTTCGTATTCCCCTATAACCCTAACCCTAACCCTAACCCTAACCCTAACCCTAACTTTCAACCCTAACTCTTCTCTGATTGGTTAGTACCCAAATGAGTCACATACCTAAATTTTCGTATTCCCCTATAACCCTGGGCCAAACAAAAATAGAAAAATAATCCTAAGTGTCAACCCTAACTTTCAACCCTAACTTTCAACCCTAACTTTCAACCCTAACTCTTCTCTGATTGGTTAGTACCCAAATGAGTCACATACCTAAATTTTCGTATTCCCCTATAACCCTGGGCCAAACAAAAATAGAAAAATAATCCTAAGTGTCAACCCTAACTTTCAACCCTAACTTTCAACCCTAACTTTCAACCCTAACTTTCAACCCTAACTCTTCTCTGATTGGTTAGTACCCAAATGAGTCACATACCTAAATTTTCGTATTCCCCTATAACCCTGGGCCAAACAAAAATAGAAAAATAATCCTAAGTGTCAACCCTAACTTTCAACCCTAACTTTCAACCCTAACTTTCAACCCTAACTCTTCTCTGATTGGTTAGTACCCAAATGAGTCACATACCTAAATTTTCGTATTCCCCTATAACCCTGGGCCAAACAAAAATAGAAAAATAATCCTAAGTGTCAACCCTAACTTTCAACCCTAACTTTCAACCCTAACTTTCAACCCTAACTCTTCTCTGATTGGTTAGTACCCAAATGAGTCACATACCTAAATTTTCGTATTCCCCTATAACCCTAACCCTAACCCTAACCCTAACCCTAACCCTGGGCCAAACAAAAATAGAAAAATAATCCTAAGTGTCAACCCTAACTTTCAACCCTAACTTTCAACCCTAACTTTCAACCCTAACTCTTCTCTGATTGGTTAGTACCCAAATGAGTCACATACCTAAATTTTCGTATTCCCCTATAACCCTGGGCCAAACAAAAATAGAAAAATTATCCTAACTTTCAACCCTAACTTTCAACCCTAACTTTCAACCCTAACTTTCAACCCTAACTCTTCTCTGATTGGTTAGTACCCAAATGAGTCACATACCTAAATTTTCGTATTCCCCTATAACCCTGGGCCAAACAAAAATAGAAAAATAATCCTAAGTGTCAACCCTAACTTTCAACCCTAACTTTCAACCCTAACTTTCAACCCTAACTCTTCTCTGATTGGTTAGTACCCAAATGAGTCACATACCTAAATTTTCGTATTCCCCTATAACCCTGGGCCAAACAAAAATAGAAAAATAATCCTAAGTGTCAACCCTAACTTTCAACCCTAACTTTCAACCCTAACTTTCAACCCTAACTTTCAACCCTAACTTTCAACCCTAACTTTCAACCCTAACTTTCAACCCTAACTCTTCTCTGATTGGTTAGTACCCAAATGAGTCACATACCTAAATTTTCGTATTCCCCTATAACCCTGGGCCAAACAAAAATAGAAAAATAATCCTAAGTGTCAACCCTAACTTTCAACCCTAACTTTCAACCCTAACTCTTCTCTGATTGGTTAGTACCCAAATGAGTCACATACCTAAATTTTCGTATTCCCCTATAACCCTGGGCCAAACAAAAATAGAAAAATAATCCTAAGTGTCAACCCTAACTTTCAACCCTAACTTTCAACCCTAACTTTCAACCCTAACTCTTCTCTGATTGGTTAGTACCCAAATGAGTCACATACCTAAATTTTCGTATTCCCCTATAACCCTGGGCCAAACAAAAATAGAAAAATAATCCTAACTTTCAACCCTAACTTTCAACCCTAACTTTCAACCCTAACTTTCAACCCTAACTCTTCTCTGATTGGTTAGTACCCAAATGAGTCACATACCTAAATTTTCGTATTCCCCTATAACCCTGGGCCAAACAAAAATAGAAAAATAATCCTAAGTGTCAACCCTAACTTTCAACCCTAACTTTTAACCCTAACTTTCAACCCTAACTCTTCTCTGATTGGTTAGTACCCAAATGAGTCACATACCTAAATTTTCGTATTCCCCTATAACCCTGGGCCAAACAAAAATCGAAAAATAATCCTAAGTGTCAACCCTAACTTTCAACCCTAACTTTCAACCCTAACTTTCAACCCTAACTTTCAACCCTAACTCTTCTCTGATTGGTTAGTACCCAAATGAGTCACATACCTAAATTTTCGTATTCCCCTATAACCCTGGGCCAAACAAAAATAGAAAAATAATCCTAACTTTCAACCCTAACTTTCAACCCTAACTTTCAACCCTAACTTTCAACCCTAACTTTCAACCCTAACTCTTCTCTGATTGGTTAGTACCCAAATGAGTCACATACCTAAATTTTCGTATTCCCCTATAACCCTGGGCCAAACAAAAATAGAAAAATAATCCTAAATGTCAACCCTAACTTTCAACCCTAACTTTCAACCCTAACTTTCAACCCTAACTTTCAACCCTAACTCTTCTCTGATTGGTTAGTACCCAAATGAGTCACATACCTAAATTTTCGTGTTCCCCTATAACCCTGGGCCAAACAAAAATAGAAAAATAATCCTAAGTGTCAACCCTAACTTTCAACCCTAACTTTCAACCCTAACTTTCAACCCTAACTCTTCTCTGATTGGTTAGTACCCAAATGAGTCACATACCTAAATTTTCGTATTCCCCTATAACCCTGGGCCAAACAAAAATAGAAAAATAATCCTAAGTGTCAACCCTAACTTTCAACCCTAACTTTCAACCCTAACTTTCAACCCTAACTCTTCTCTGATTGGTTAGTACCCAAATGAGTCACATACCTAAATTTTCGTATTCCCCTATAACCCTAACCCTAACCCTAACCCTAACCCTAACCCTAACCCTAATTTTCATATTCCCCTATAACCCTGGGCCAAACAAAAATAGAAAAATAATCCTAAGTGTCAACCCTAACTTTCAACCCTAACTTTCAACCCTAACTTTCAACCCTAACTTTCAACCCTAACTCTTCTCTGATTGGTTAGTGCCCAAATGAGTCACATACCTAAATTTTCGTATTCCCCTATAACCCTGGGCCAAACAAAAATAGAAAAATAATCCTAAGTGTCAACCCTAACTTTCAACCCTAACTTTCAACCCTAACTCTTCTCTGATTGGTTAGTACCCAAATGAGTCACATACCTAAATTTTCGTATTCCCCTATAACCCTAACCCTAACCCTAACCCTAACCCTAACCCTAACTTTCAACCCTAACTCTTCTCTGATTGGTTAGTACCCAAATGAGTCACATACCTAAATTTTCGTATTCCCCTATAACCCTGGGCCAAACAAAAATAGAAAAATAATCCTAAGTGTCAACCCTAACTTTCAACCCTAACTTTCAACCCTAACTTTCAACCCTAACTCTTCTCTGATTGGTTAGTACCCAAATGAGTCACATACCTAAATTTTCGTATTCCCCTATAACCCTGGGCCAAACAAAAATAGAAAAATAATCCTAAGTGTCAACCCTAACTTTCAACCCTAACTTTCAACCCTAACTTTCAACCCTAACTTTCAACCCTAACTCTTCTCTGATTGGTTAGTACCCAAATGAGTCACATACCTAAATTTTCGTATTCCCCTATAACCCTGGGCCAAACAAAAATAGAAAAATAATCCTAAGTGTCAACCCTAACTTTCAACCCTAACTTTCAACCCTAACTTTCAACCCTAACTCTTCTCTGATTGGTTAGTACCCAAATGAGTCACATACCTAAATTTTCGTATTCCCCTATAACCCTGGGCCAAACAAAAATAGAAAAATAATCCTAAGTGTCAACCCTAACTTTCAACCCTAACTTTCAACCCTAACTTTCAACCCTAACTCTTCTCTGATTGGTTAGTACCCAAATGAGTCACATACCTAAATTTTCGTATTCCCCTATAACCCTAACCCTAACCCTAACCCTAACCCTGGGCCAAACAAAAATAGAAAAATAATCCTAAGTGTCAACCCTAACTTTCAACCCTAACTTTCAACCCTAACTCTTCTCTGATTGGTTAGTACCCAAATGACTCACATACCTAAATTTTCGTATTCCCCTATAACCCTGGGCCAAACAAAAATAGAAAAATAATCCTAAGTGTCAACCCTAACTTTCAACCCTAACTTTCAACCCTAACTTTCAACCCTAACTTTCAACCCTAACTTTCAACCCGAACTCTTCTCTGATTGGTTAGTACCCAAATGAGTCACATACCTAAATTTTCGTATTCCCCTATAACCCTGGGCCAAACAAAAATAGAAAAATAATCCTAAGTGTCAACCCTAACTTTCAACCCTAACTTTCAACCCTAACTCTTCTCTGATTGGTTAGTACCCAAATGAGTCACATACCTAAATTTTCGTATTCCCCTATAACCCTGGGCCAAACAAAAATAGAAAAATAATCCTAAGTGTCAACCCTAACTTTCAACCCTAACTTTCAACCCTAACTCTTCTCTGATTGGTTAGTACCCAAATGAGTCACATACCTAAATTTTCGTATTCCCCTATAACCCTGGGCCAAACAAAAATAGAAAAATAATCCTAAGTGTCAACCCTAACTTTCAACCCTAACTTTCAACCCTAACTTTCAACCCTAACTCTTCTCTGATTGGTTAGTACCCAAATGAGTCACATACCTAAATTTTCATATTCCCCTATAACCCTGGGCCAAACAAAAATAGAAAAATAATCCTAAGTGTCAACCCTAACTTTCAACCCTAACTTTCAACCCTAACTTTCAACCCTAACTTTCAACCCTAACTCTTCTCTGATTGGTTAGTGCCCAAATGAGTCACATACCTAAATTTTCGTATTCCCCTATAACCCTAACCCTAACCCTAACGTTTATCTCTATGGCAATGAACAGACCCGCTTATTGCCCCCCGGTCCGACCCCCCAGAGATGGACTCCAACTGGACAAGCACAGTCTCACCAAGTATGTGGAGGGCACTGATCGGATTGACATGTTTCTAAGGAACTTTGAAATGCAGTGCCGGCGGTACGGGGTGCTTCCCCAGCATAGGGTTGCACGCCTGGACCCGCTACTCTCCAGCTTGGCTAAACAGACTTTGATGGCGCTTACAGAGGAGTTTGCTGATGACTATGACCACCTGAAAGAACTTTTGCTGTTTCAGCATGGTTTTACCCCTGAAGCTTACCGGGGTAAGTTCCGGCTGGAGGAGAGGCACCCTCAGGAGACCTATGTCACTTATGTGACCCGCATGGCTTTGTATGGGTTACACTGGGTGGAGGGCTCTGAGGCCAAGACTTACCAACGCCTGCTGGACCTCATCTTTCAGGAGCAGCTCATGCAGCAGTGCCCGCCGGCGGTGAGGGCTTTTGTGTATGATAAAAAGCCCAAGACCTACACCGAGGCGGCGAGGATGGCAGATGACTATGTGGTCAGCCGGTCCCAGATGACCGCCAAGGTACCAGCCAAAGCGGTAACCCCACCGGCGCCGGCCAAGAAAGCTGTGAGTACCCCCCAGTGGACCCAAAAGCCGCCTGCGGGCAGCGGGTCACAGAAGGCGGGAGAGCTCCGGCATGAGCGCCGGTGCTACAATTGCAACAGCACTGGTCACATCAGACCAGATTGCCCGGAACCCCTGCGTTCCAACGGACCCTATCGAGGGCAACGCACCCCAGCTGCAAAGCCGGTAGCCCGCGTGCGGGTGGCTTCCACCAAAGAACCAGGACCGGTCATGGAAACAACTCCCAGCGAGACGTCCCATGTCACCCCTACCCCGGTTTCTTCAGTGCCTACAGCCAGGAGCGGAGGACATCACAGCGCAGACCTGCAGCAGACGGACGGCAGGAGCAAGCATCTCACCCCGGTCACAGTCGGTGACCGGCAAGCAGTTGGCTTACTTGATTCAGGAGCTGCAGTGACCCTGGTCCGACCTGATATGGTCCGGCCAGAGGAATTGATCCCAGGCCCTGGGATACAGATCACTGTGGCTGACGGAGAGCCACGTTTCCTGCAGGTGGCCCGCATTTTTTTGGATTGGGGGGTGGGCAAGGGTGTGCGGGAGGTGGGGGTTTTACCAGGTTTGGATGCTGAAATTCTTTTGGGCAATGACCTGGGACCGATGACCTGCACCTACGACCGTGTGCCCCAGCCCGCTGCAGTGGCGGCGGTTACCCGGAGCCAGACCGCGGCAATGTCGGCGGTGGCCACCCCAGTCCCCCAGCCTTTGGGACCAACGTTAGCGGAGGGCACAGAGGAGCCCAGGGAGGTAAGCCAGGATCAGTTGCAACCACAGGCTGACTTACTGTTCCCCCTTACCGTGTCCCCTTCCCCTGACAATGACATGACTGGGGGGGGGCAGATTTAGGAGCCCAGTTTAGGGAGGCAGTGAAGGCAGACCCTACCCTGGCCGGCGTGAGACTTCGGGCGTCCGAATCTCAGGCAGGGGAGGGCACTGAGCGCTGCCTATGGCATAAGGGACTCCTATACAGAGAAGAAGGGAACCCGAGAATAGAGAAGGGATTGACCGGTAAGCGACAGCTAGTAGTACCCCAGGGGTACCGACAGCAATTGTTATGGGTAGCTCACTCTATTCCGTTAGCGGGACATCAGGGGGTCACCAGAACGCGAGCCCGGTTATTGCAGCTTTATTTCTGGCCGGGGGCATCCAGGGATGCGGCTGATTTCTGCCGCTCCTGTGATGCCTGCCAGCGAGTAGGTAAGGCGGGCGACCGTGTGAAGGCACCCCTGAGACCCCTACCGATAATAGGGGAACCCTTCCAGAAGGTAGCGATGGACCTGATAGGACCCCTCATGATTCCTAGCAGGTCAGGGAAGTGCTACATCCTCACGGTGGTGGATTTTGCCACCCGGTACCCTGAGGCGGTAGCGCTGGGCACCATAAGTGCCAAGACAGTGGCAGCAGCTTTGCTGAACATTTTTGCTAGGGTAGGTTTCCCTAGTGAGATCCTAACTGATCAGGGGTCGCAGTTCATGAGTGAACTGTTACATTGTCTCTGGGATGCCTGCGGTGTACAGCACCAGCGCACTACCCCTTACCATCCCCAAACAAACGGATTATGTGAGAGGTTTAATGGTACCCTGAAGCAGATGCTTCGGACCTTTATAGAGGCGGAGGGGAAAGACTGGGAGATTCACCTGCAGCACTTGCTGTTTGCATACCGAGAGGTACCGCAAGAATCTACAGGCTTCTCCCCCTTCGAGCTACTATATGGCCGCAGGGTACGTGGACCTCTGGACCTCTTCCGTGAGGGATGGGAGGGGAAGACTACTGCTACTGATGCTTCAGTGATCCAGTATGTAGTAGATCTCAGAGACCGGTTAGAGATGCTTATGGGGGTGGCCCAGGACCACCTCAGGGCTGCTCAGACCAAGCAGAAGCAATGGTATGACCAGCAGGCCGTAGCAGAGAATTCATCCCAGGACAGCAGGTGCTTGTTCTCAAACCCACTCGGGAGAACAAGCTGATGGCTGCCTGGTCGGGACCGTACCCGGTTATCCGAAAGGTGAATGAGTGCAACTATGTTGTACAGGTAGCGCCTGAGAGGCACAAGACATATCACATTAATATGTTAAAGGAATACAGAGCACCGAGTATGGGAGCAGTAATGGCCATTTGTAGCCCACTGCTGGAGGATCCGGCGAGCAATGCTCTGCCTGATCTCCTAGGGGAGGCAAAGCAAGGAAACACTGTTGAGCAGGTAGAGATCGGGGCACAGTTGAGTGCTAGGCAGAAGGGAGAAGCCAGGGACATGCTAGCTCAGTATAGCGCCCTCTTCACTGACATGCCAGGGACCACACATCTCACCAAACACCCAGTACACACAGGGGACCTGCAGCCTCTGCATAAGCACGCTTATAGAGTGTCAGCAGAGGTCAAGACAAGTATGGAGAGAGAGATTGAGGAGATGCTGACCCTAGGGGTAATTACTCCGTCCCAGAGCCCTTGGGCAAGTCCAGTAGTCCTAGTGCCTAAGAAGGACAAAACCACCCGGTTTTGTGTGGACTACCGGTTGCTCAACGCTGGGACGGTGTCAGATGCTTACCCCATGCCCCGCATGGATGAGTTACTAGATGAACTCGCGGGGGCAAAGTATCTGACCACCATGGATCTGAGCAAAGGCTACTGGCAGATTCCCCTGACCCTGGAGGCTAGGGAGAAGTCAGCATTCTTCACTCCAAGTGGCCTCTATGAGTTTTTGGTGATGCCATTTGGGATGAAGAATGCCCCGGCTACCTTCCAACGCCTGGTCAATAGGTTACTGGAAGGGATGCAGAGCTATGCCAGGGCTTACTTAGATGACATTGCTGTCTTTAGTAATTCCTGGGAATCCCACATAGGACATGTAGCTGCGGTGCTGGATAGAATCAGGGAGGCTGGGCTTACCTTAAAACCCACTAAGTGTATGGTAGGTATGGCAGAAGTCCTGTACTTAGGGCACAGGGTGGGTGGAGGGCATTTCAAGCCAGAGCCAGCCAAGGTAGAAGCCATAGTTCAGTGGCCTGTTCCAAAAACCAAGAAACAGGTCATGGCCTTTTTGGGCACCGCAGGGTACTACAGGAAATTTGTCCCACAGTACAGCGCCGTGGCCAAACCCCTGACTGATCTGACTAAGAAGCAACTGCCTGTGCTTATTACCTGGTCTCCTGCTGTGAAACTGCTTTCCAGGCACTGAAAGCTGCGCTTGCTGAGGCCCCCATCCTGGCTGCCCCAGATTATACCAAGCATTTTCTTATTCAGACTGATGCCTCAGACTTTGGTGTGGGGGCTGTGTTGAGCCAGGTGGGGGACGACGGCAAAGAGCACCCTGTGGTGTATCTCAGTCGCAAACTGCTCCCCAGGGAGGTGGCATATGCCACCATTGAAAAGGAGTGCTTGGCCATTGTGTGGGCACTCAAAAAGCTCCAGCCCTATGTCTATGGGAGGGCTTTCACGGTCATTACCGACCACAATCCCCTGAGCTGGCTACAGAGGGTATCAGGGGAAAATGCCAAACTGCTGAGATGGAGCTTGGCTTTGCAAGAATTTGAATTCACCATTCAGCACAAAAAGGGTAGTGAAAACAGCAATGCTGATGGACTTTCACGCCAGGACTATCCCTCTGAGACTGAATTCATTAATGGTGCCAGCAGTGCCCCACTCCCCGTCAGGGCCAGTGGGCCACAGGACACGCATTAAGAAGGGGAGGTGTAGAGGGAGAGAGGGCGTGGCCCGGTATTAAAGGGGTTGCACCCCATTTGGCCACCCCTGACCGCACCAGGGAGACAAGGGGTTAACTGGGCTGAGGTCCAGAAATGTGATGTAACCCTTGTTATGACATGTAAATGTATTTTCCCCTGTTCCATTGTAATGTCTGGTTACTCAGTGTTTGCATCACACACACACTAGAATCCATCCGGGAGCACAAGGGTTAATAATTCTTTAATGATTATAGCTCTTTGTGTAAGTTTCCCGCCTTTTCGGGCACCATTTTGCAGGTCCCCATTGGCCGCCATTAGGGCTCAATGCATTTCAATAGGAATTTGTGCTGTTTTCGTCCTGTTTCCTGTAGTGACCAGCAGGTGGCGTCCGAGAGGGAGAGCGGCGGTTTCCCATTGAAAGTCAATGGGCTCATTGACTTCAATGGAGATGCCTCGAGGTAACCTAGTTGGCTGCCGTCCAGACCGCAAACCGCAAAGCGGATACAATGTCCTTCAAAAGAGCTAAAATCACTGGGTCAAGTTCAACGTCAATTAGCGGGGAAATAAACTGTTTTAGGGCACCTAGGGATAAAATTCTTTTTGCCCCTAGTTCCTAAGCGTCCCCCCACTCGACCACCACCGGGTCCCCGAATCCTGGACCCCCGATAAGGGTCGAACCAGATAGAGCGGGTCGCGCCATAGGCTTTGCCGGCGGCGGCAGAAACGGCTCAGAAAAATGACTAAGTGAGAAATGCTGAATTTTAGGAATCCATATCTCCGGTTCCGGAGGGTTCAGCGGATCAGGGTTTGGGGTATCTGTAGCCACTGCTCCGGCATCGCTGCAGAACCATCCTTGACCCGCTTGGACCAACCCGACGGAGTATGGACCCCCTTGAAGTTCGGGACTTTTCCCATAAACTTCAATGGCAGAAAACCCCCATTGACTTCAATGGCGGCGATTTACCATTGAAAGTCTATGGCGGAGCTGCCCGTTGTTTTCAATGGGGATTTAGTGAAAAGCTGAGATTTCTTTTTCAATGGAGATTTTTGTATTAAAATGATTTAATGTGCATTGGTGTAACTCCGGTTTCTTAGGTCGTAGCAAGTCGCTTTTTGGACCATATGGTGTCCCAGTTCTGGCAATGCGAACTGGGAAGTTTGGACCTGCTAAACCTAACGGAACCGGATATTTTAATACGTTTATGTTTTATGCTTAATAGTGTATCTTAAGGTATGGACAAAGACCCAGAAGAGATTCTTTTGGGCCATAAGGTAGCAGATGGCCCTGGGGACGCCGCTATGTCTAGGATTTAAGTGCTGTTCAAAGAGTTTTATCACCCTCACTGTTTATCCGAAGCCCAAACCAGGGCAGGTCTTAAGTGTTCCAGTTAACACCTTTCAACAAAGGTTTTCCTGCCAGAACTCCAAATGGTAGACTGTCTGGCATTCCTGACGTAAATGTGGGGCTTCAGAAATGAGACCCCCAGAGTTCTACTGCGCATGTGCCAACTAGCAGGGGGGCATGGGTCAGAATGCTTTCCCACGTTAGTGAGTGGCTGGAGGTAATTGTAAACCAATCCCCTGTGCTTAAGGTTAAGAATAGAAGGAGAATGGTTTATAAACTGCTGTCCACCCATATATCCTTTGTCTTCGTTTGCTGATATGGTTACCTGATATCACCTGAATGATTTCCTCACTGCTGAAAGAAATGCTACATCATACTTCTCATTCCCCAACCCTTAAGTAAGTGTACTTCTTGTTCGTTACTGTATTATCTGTTGTGTTCACCTATATTCTAAGGAATAAATACAATTTATTATATCTTAAGCCTCGTTCAGTTCAAACCCAATTATTTTTGTGTAATATTAATAAGCCTGTGGAAGCTATCGTCACAAGGAGGTATTATAGTGTGTATTGTGGGGAGAATTAGTGTGTGTGTTGTTTGGGAGTGATATTCGGGAGGATTGTGTATGCAGAAGGAAGAATGAGTGAGGGGGGAGTAAGGGAGCAGGATTGAATGAGAGGGGGTCATTGAGTGATAGCGGGGAGGGGAGGGAAGAGTGAGGAGAGTGGGTGTAGGAGGGAGCAGTGCAAGAGACCGTCGGGGGCAGAATACATGGTGAGAAGGGAGGCTGCCTAGAAGCATAAAAATCTACTTCACCACTGTTCTGTACTCTCTTCAATACTCTGTGTTACAGATCTCTCTGGCAAGAAATGGGGTCCAATGGCAAAGACTGCTCTAAATAAGATAGTATAAATGAACACAGAGAGAAATTCCAAAGAGTAACCCAAGAAAATACAAGTGAAATCTAATCGTAAGGTAATTAGTCCCATTAAGTGAAATACATAAAGGAATAGTCCATAAAAAAGCACAAAGGAAAAAAATAGGAGTACTTTATTGTGATGTTACATTTCAGAGAATATAAAATTATAGGAAAACAATTCCACTTTGTTCAGAAAACCAGAAAGTCTTGGTCCCAGGTGGACTGAATTTTTATTGCAAATAAGTTCCTTAATACACAAGTAAAGAATATAGTTACTTATTCTATTCTCTACTGTAAGACGTGCCACATTGCCCAATATTTGGGTACTGTGCCCAGATTGTGACCATGCACTACAGAGGTGAGATTCCCCCAACTCCAATTTGCTACACACTCCAAGAGAGATTATTGTGATCAGAGGTGGAATGAGAGGGGTGAGAAGGGTCGCTGCCCAGGGAGTAGCCTGACAGGGGGTACAGAAATCTCTTTTGGTGCATATATTGCGGAGCTGCATTGATTGACTTGTCAATCAGCTCTGCTGCCTATCCCATTGACATCATGATCCGGCACTGTGATCAGCTGCAGCGCTGACCCAGGTGTGTTAGTGCAGCACTTTACAGGGAGGGAACAGAGGTTGTGGATGACAGATGCTGGGGATAGGCCATGAGTACGGGCCAGAGTAAGGTGGAGACTTTCTGTACTCTGCATACAGGACACTGCATGCATGACAGTGTCTGTGTGTGTGTGTGTGTGTGTGTATTCCAAGTGTCAGTGTGCATAAGTAAGTGTGCTCTGTAAGTATGCCTGTGTGGCAGGTATAGGGGGGTGGTTCAGCTGGAGGAACTTATCCAGGCACAAAAGCACATAGATGCCCCAGATTATACCACCCCAAATGCTGATAATATCCTGCTGCACTTTACAGAAGATGATGCAGATGTCAGTGGGTGGTGGGTTCATTAAATCCATCCATCATATCATAGCCACACTGTGCATATGATGTACTGAATCAATCACAGGAAGACATCTCCATGGTAGGGGTAGAAGTTAACAGAATATGTCCAGCACTGTGGTGTGTAGCCCATAAATAATAATTGTGCACATTACAGAACATACTTGCAACTGCAAGATCATTTTGCTGCTTGTAGTGTTTGCTCTTGTCCTGTGCAGTGTTGTCGTAGATCCGTCTCTTCAGTGTTCACTGCAATAAAAGTAAGACATTGCATTAATATTACAGAAGTTTGGGAGCTGAAATCCCACTATGCTGCAGACATTTTCCCTTTGCATAAGATTCTTGTGATTATATCTCAATGATGATCAATAACAACTACATCATAACACAGCCGCTCAATACAAAATATGTATTTGCTATCAATGGTCATGGAGGCCAAACGTCACACAATGTACAGATATACTGCTGCGGCCGAGTTTATTCGAGCATTTGCCCGTTCTTGGCCGCAGCAGTAACCTGGCGCGCGCCGGAGGGTGCCGGGCGCACGCCGAAGCAGCGGAGCGCCCTCCGATCGGGGCATTCTCCCTTCCGCTGCCGGGTCCGTCGGGTCCCCCGGAACCCCCTGCCGCTGTCCCCCACATCGCGGGACACCAGTGCTCCCTCGGGGAGCCCTGGACGCGCGTGCAGGGGGCGCAGGCACCCGATGACGCGTGACCGTGCATAGGTGATGCGCGGCACGCTGAGGGAGTGCGGCTAGCACGCCGGGGCATCCCCCGGCTTGCGGTGCTAGCCGTGCTTCAATAAAACGTGTCGGTAGTGTAGCAAGGATTATTTCTTCCTCTGGTGCATTATGATGGGATGTGTTGTAAGATTCTGCATTATTAGAATCACTGAATCTTTTGGAAACTGAGTAATATTCTATGTTTTAATGCAATATTATGGATGATCAGCCGGTAAAATAAAGCTTACTGTATCTGTAGCCATGCTCTACCCATGATGTGCTGAATCAATGACTGCAGAGTGATTCAGAGTGGTAAACATGACTGGAACTCATCTCTGAATAGAGGACAGAACAGCAGTGCAGAGTAGGAGGTGAATGTATCTCAAATGGAAGACTTAGTAGCTGTGTGGGGAGTAGACAGTACAGACTGATCAAATAAATAGTTAAAGGAGTATCTTCAACATTACTTGGCTTTGTTATCAACATTGAAGTTTCTCTTGTTTTTTCTGTTTTTTAAATCACTACTACTGATGCCATGTGTAACCTGTACTGAGAGATATACTCTACTGGCCTAGATGAAACCATATGATGCAAACAGGATTCATCCCACTCCAGATTCATATGATTGCACCACTTCAACCTTTAATAAAACACATAGAACTACAGCAGTGCGCTACTGCACATGTTCTTGTTATGAATGGTAGTAGATGTGGTCCTTGGGTCAATACTTCATACAGCAGCCACACTCTACTCATGATGTATTGAATCAACAAAAACCTGCATGGTACAGATCACAGGAAGGGTAGAGTAGAGGGGAATATGTCCAATGCGAAACCCTTAGCAGCTGGATTGTGTGGAGTCAACAAAACGACAAATACTAAATGAGAAATATACACATTGCTTATCTGTCTCTGTGTAGTCATTTTCCTCCTCTTCAACTGTCTTTCAAAATTTCTCTTCTGACAGAAAAGAAACACATGGCTTCAATATTCACTGTTCTTCCCTCCTGAAATAAAAGTTAAGCATTGCATGGTTATGATCATACATACAATGAACCTTGCGCCAAACCATGTGATCCAAAGTAAATCCACCTCCCTCCCATAGCTGTGTTCCTTCTAGAGCTTCTACCACACAAGTCATTAATGTTCGTGACACTGTACTGCAGTCACAGTCTGCACACAAAGTACTGAATCAATTACATCACACTGAAAAGGCAGTCTACATGATGCAATAGTTAACCATAATAACTCTGTCATGCAAATGACAGGAAAACCTATATGTATATCATTAGGGGAGAGGGGAAAAATAATTAAAAAATAAGTGCGACAAATAAAAACAGATTATAGGAAAGTAAATCCTTGCCCTGGGAACTTTACAATCTAATAGAAATGTTAGAAGACTTAAAGAGAGGCAGCAGTTGGGGGAAGAAGTGCAGTAGATGACAATGCTTGTCCTTAATGGTGGGTACAATTAGTAGAAAGCACATCTTGGGAACAATAGTTGTTAGCAGTGACTGTGGGTGTGGGACAGTAGCCACGAGTCAAAGTTTTTTAAATGCTTGATTTAAGTCGTGAATTTTAAGATTGGTCTTACATGTGGGTGGAAGAGGTTATGTTGGCATATACTGAGTGTGAGGACGTTTCACATGTACGGTGCAGTGATGGAAAATGGTTTCAGGCAAGTGAGAGAACAGTAGAGGTGAAAGAAGTTTACAGGAGACAGTTATGGTTATAGTGCAAGAGACAAGCAAGGGCATAACGAGAGATCAAAGATGATATGCAAGAAGGAGCAGATTAATGGAGAGCCTTAACAAAAAGGTAAGGAGGAGAACTTTGTAGGTGATACAAAAACTTGATGGGATGCCAGGACAGGGATTTAAGGAGATGAGCAGAGACTGTTGTGGGAGAAAGTGAGATAATTCAAGCAGCAGAGTTTTGCATAGGAGAAAGTTGTGAAGCATGGAGGCCTGTTAGTAGTATGTTAAAATAACCTATAGGATAACAGTATACATTGGAGTTTTAGCAGTAGGTTGAGAGGGGAAAGGGAAGATCTTGGCAATATTACAGAGAAAGAGGCAACACATTTTACCCATAGCCGTGCATGTGAATGGAGATGGAATTGAAGAGCCAAATGTTACTCCTATGCAACATGTTTGATGACAAGATAGATGGTAGTACTGTTTACTGTGATGGAGAAAGGGGATAATATGAGCCCAGTGTTAGACATTAAGTTTAAGGCAGTGGAGTGCCATCCATGAGCATATAGCCAGGAGACAACCCAAGAGTAGGGACTGGATTGCAGGAGTGAGAACAGGGGTGGATAGATTTGTGTGTGTATCATCCGCATAGAGATTATATCTAAGGCCAAAAGCATTGATGAAGTCACCAAATGATAGTATGTAGAGAGAAAGAGAGATCTCAGAACAGAGCCCTGATGTATACCCACAGACAGATCAATAGAAGACGAAGACATGTTAGCAACAGAGATGGAGAATGTGTGACAGGAAAGTTATGATGAAAACCAGGATAGAACTTTGTTACTGATACCAAGAGAGAGTTTAGAATATGAAGGAGGAGAGTGATTGAGAGCATCAAACGCAGCCGATAGATCAAGTAGGATTAGTAGGGAAAAACCTTGGGAATTAGCTTTAAGCACAGTCTGTAGAACGTGCTGTACGAAAGGCAGGTTGTAAAGGATCCAGGAGGGCATGTGATTTAAGAATGTTGACACTAGCAATTAGAAGGCAAACAGCATGAGGGATACAGAGCGGTAGTTAGTAAGGCACATAGGGTGTAGTTTGTTTCTGACAAAAGGGTGACCGCTACAGGCTTAAAGTAAGAGGGCAAAAATCCAGAGAATAGGGAGAAATTGAAGATGTGGGTGAGAGTGGGGACTAAGAGATGCAGTAAGGTGTGAGGGGATACGATCTAGAGGGCATGTGGTAGAGGGAGAATAGAAGATGATTAGCTTCCAGCTCTGTAAGAGAAGAAAAGGAGTCAAGTGCAGAAGGAGATTTGGGTAGAAGGAGAGAAGGGGGAAGGGACAGAAGGAATCTCCTTTTGGGTGGCATCCACCTTGCCTCTGAAGTAGTCAAATGCTTGAGGAGAAGTGAAGGAAGGATGGCAAGTGGGAGGAGAAGGTCAGTGGAGGGAGTCAAATACAGAGAAAAAAAACAGCGTAAATTAAATTTGAGTGTTGATGAGTGTGGAAAAAAGTAGTGTATTTAGCCCTAGAGAGCAGCTTTAAACAGGACAGGAGACATTTTTACTGTAGAAAAATCAAACAAAGTGTGAGATTTCCTCCGTAGGTATTAAGAACAGCGAGTGGAAGTGTGATGAGTGTGTTTGGGAATTTAGCCAAAGGTGTGGGTTAGAGGGATGAGTGTGTCAGAGCCTATAGGGGGCATATAGATAGGAGGATAGCATTGTAAGAGTTAATAAGATTGTTAGTTTAAGCAGAAAGAAAGAGAGAGAAGAGAGAAGAGAGGTTAGAGTAGATGTCAGAGGAGAGTTTAATTAAGCAGAGGCAAATCAGTGGGACAGGTAAGATGCGGTGAGGGGAATGACTGATTGTGACTGATGAGAGCAGAAGAGGTTATGTACAACTAGAGCCTTGTTAGTAAGAGTGGACATTCCAGAGGGCACAGGAGAAGGGAAGAGAAAAGTAAGGAAAGGAATGTGGATTACATTAGATAGGTTAACACTCTTAGTAGGGAGGCCTGATGTGTATATGAGCCGGTCCAAGATTATAAGAGATATCCCCCAACATCAGCGAGCATAGAAGGAGACACAGAGATAGGTGTAGAGAGAGACAGAGATAGGGATATGTAGAGAGAGAAGGGCGTCAAGAGAATGAGACAGATAGGCGTAGAGAGAGGAGACATAGAGAGAGGGGGCTTTGAGAGGGGGGCGTAGAGAATGAGGGAAGGTGGAAGAGAATAGGATGTGCAGGAGTGCATTTCATTGAGCAGTGCAGAAATAGCTGCAATAGAGGTCTGTACAAATGGTGCTTTGTGTAGACACATGCAAAGGTAGGGGAAGGAAAGTGTATAGAACATGTGGATAAAAGCAGGAGTGTGGAAGTTAGAGAAATTAGAAAAGTTTTACAGAGGAGTGAGGAAACAGTAAACAGAAAGAACAAGAGAGAGGTTACATTGGGATGACGTGCTGTGGTAGAGAGAAATGCTAGGAGAGAGCCTCCAGATATTAGAGGACATGAATTGAGAGAGCAAATGTATAAATCAAAACCGGAGGGGGAGGTATAGCACGAAAGCTTGCACAGCAGTTGATGAAGATTATAGTCTTAAAGTTGCGTGTACCTGTCAGGGCACTCAAGAAGGTCAATGCTCACAAGTGCAGAGTTCATGAAGAAATGCTGAATCCAGTTCCCCTCCAATTTAATTTTAATATAACTTTTTCATTCTTCATTACTGCAAAAAGCAAACAAAACAAAACCACATTGCATTACTATTTTCAAAATGGATTGAATGACATATTCAACAGTAACTGTGTGATGCCAATATTGCCTTCTCACTCGTAGGCCAGTACGGTCAGGTACCCAGTACTGATAAAACAATAAGTGCCCGTACTAAGTACCAATATTAATTATAAGGAAATGTAAAATCTCCAGGTCTCTCTCCATCTCTGCAACAGATATATGGATAAGCCCATATTAAGGCATCACGTGACCGGAGCCGTCACTGACTGGGTATACGCAAAGATGCAGGGAGATGCAAAGAAAGGGAGGGAGAGAGACAGGGAGAAGATGGGAAACGGAGGGAGGCACGGATGGCAGGCCTCTCTCTTTCACTGGTGCATGCAAGGAGCTGGTCCCAACATCCACAAAGTGTGTGTGTATTATTGGTTGTGTTTTATGGCGGTAGGAGGATAGTGTGTATATTGTGTGTGTGTGGGAGTATTATATTGTGTGTAGGGTATTATAGTGTGTATATTATGTTGAGGTGCAGAGGAGAGTGTTAGATTGGGTATCTTGTGTTAGGGGGTATTGTGTATATTGTGTTTAAGACTATAATATTATTGGGGAGATTATTATTGAGGAGGTATTAAAGTGTGTATTGTGGGGAGTATTAGTGTATGTATTATTTGTGGGTGACAGATGCTGTGGGTAGGCCAAGAGTACGGGCCAGACTAAGGTGGAGACTTTCTGTACTCTGCATACAGGACTCTACATGTACTGCAGAGGTGAAATTCCCCCAACTCCAATTTGCTACACTCTCCAAGAGAGAATATTGTGATCAGAGGTGGAAGATGAGCAGGGTCACTGCCCAGGGAGTAGCCTGTCAGGGGGCATGGAAATCTTTTTTGGTGCGTATGTTGCCACGTGGCATTGATTGACCGGTCAATTAGCACTGCTTCCTATCACAGTGACATGATCCGGTGCTGTGATCGGTTGCAGCGCTGACCAAGGTGTGTTAGTGCAGCAATTTACAGGGAGGGAACAGAGGTTGTGGGTGACAGATGCTGGGGGTAGGCCAAGAGTACGGGCCAGAGCAAGGTGGAGATATTCTGTACTCTGCATGCCCATCCTGCATGCCCAGGACTCTGCATGCATGCCAGTGGCTGTGGGGTGTGTGTGTGTAGGTATGCCAAGTGTCAGTGTGCATAAGTAAGTGTGCTGTGTGTGTAAGTAAGTTTGCCTGTGTGGCAGGAGGTGTAGGGGGGTGGGGGGCGGGGGGCGGTTCAGCTGGAGGACTTTACCCAGCACAAAAGCACATAGATGCCTCTGATTATATCACCCCAAATGCTGATAATATCCTGCTGTAGATGCACTTTACAGAAGATGATACAGATGTCATCAGTGTTTGGTGGGTTCATTAAATCAATCCATCATATAATAGCCACACTGTGCATATGATGTACTGAATCAGTAACACCAATCACAGGAAGACATCTCCATGGTAGGGGTAGTGTTGAAGTTAACAAAATATGTCCAGCACTGTGGTGTGGAGCCCATACATAATAATTGTGCACATTACCAGAACAACATATTGTCAACTGCATGATCATTTTGCTGCTTGTAGTGTATACTCTTGTCCTGTGCAGTGTTGTAGTAGATCCGTCTCTTCGGTGTTCACTGCAATAAAAGTAAGACATTGCATTAATATTACAGAAGTTTGGGGGCTGAAATCCCACTATGCTAATGACAGTTTCCCTTTGCATAAGATTCTTGTGATTATATCTCAATGATGATCAATAACAACTACATCATAACACAGCTGCTCTATACAGAATATGTATTTGCCATCAATGGTCATGGAGGCAATATGTCACACAATGTACATATATAGCAAGGATTATTTCTTCCTCTGGTGTATTATGATGGGAGGGTGAGATTCTGCATTATCAGCATCAGTAAATCTGTAGGAAACTGAGTGATATTCTATTTTTTAATGCAATATTAGGGTAAAATAAAGCTTGCTGTATCTATAGCCATGCTCTACCCATGATGTGCTGAATCAATGACTGCAGAGCGATTTAGAGTGGTAAACATGACTTGAACTCATCTCTGAATAGAGGGTAGCACAGTAGTGCAGAGTAGAAGGTGAATGTATCTCAAATGGAAACCCTTAGCAGCTGTGTGGGGAGTAGACAGTACAGACTGACCAAGTAAATAGTAAAAAGTAGTAACTTCAACATTACTTGGTTTTGTTCTCCACTCCTGTTTTTCTGTTCTTTAAATCACTAATACTGATGCCATATGTAACCTGTACTGAGAGTTATATACTCTACTGGCCTAGATCAAATTAAATGATGCAAACAGGATCCCTCCCACTCAAGATTCATATGATTGCACCACCTCAACCTTTCATAGCAATAACATAGAACTGCAGCAGTGCGCTACTGCACATGTTCTTGTTATGAATGGTAGTAGATGTGGTCCTTGGGTCAGTACTTCATACTGTAGCCACACTCTATTCATGATGTATTGAATCAACAAAAATCTGCATGGTACAGATCACAGGAAGGGGTGGAGTAGAGGTGAATATGTCCAATGCGAAACCCTTAGCAGCCGGATTTTTTGGAGTCAATAAAACGACAAATACTAAATGAGAAATATACACATTGCTTATCTGTCTCTGTGTAGTCATTTTCCTCCTCTTCAACTGTCCTTCAATTTTCTATTTTGCAAGAAAATGAACACATGGCTTCAATATTCACTTCTGTTCTGCAGTCTTTCCTCTTGAAATAAAAAAGTTAAGCATTGCATTATTATTATTATAATTATTATTGACGATACATACAATGAACCTTGCTCCAAACCATGTGATACAAAGCAAATCCACCTCCCTCCCACAGCTGTGCTCCTTCTAGAGCTTCTACCACACAAGTTATTCATGTCAGTGAAACTGTACTGCAGTCCCGGTCTGCACACAATCTACTGAATCAATGACATCACACTGTGTCACACAATGTCATGCTAACGACAGGAAACAATCTTTGTATATATCTTTGTATATATAATAATAATAATAATAATAATAATAAAAAAAATAAGACAGGACAGACACTCCTACATTGCAATCAATAGAAAATAACTGGGACAGGCACTTCAAGGATGCATACGGTCCCGGATAAACTGTAGCTACCTATACACGTGTGCCTTGTCTCTAGACTCTGCAAATATCTCTATTTATATACCACCCATTGTGTACTCAGCGCTTTACAAGAGAGACCAAAAAGTACAGGAAATTATTATACAATAAGTTCAACAAACAAAAACAGACAATAGGAAAGTAAATCCCTGTCCTGGGTAGTTTACAATCTAAGAGAAATGTAAGGAGACTTACAGAGAGACAACAGGTGGGGGAACAAGTGCAGTAGATGACAATGCTTGTCCTTAATGGTGGGTACTTGTAGTATAAAGCACTTCTTGGGAACAATAGTTAGTGACTGAATGAGTGACAGTAGCAACGAGTAAAAGCTATTGAAATGCTTCATTTAAGTTGTGAATTTTAAGGTTGATCTTAAATGTGGGTGGAAGAGGGTATGTTGGCATATACTGAGTGTGTGTGAGTTTCACAGGTAAATTGATGGGAAAGGGTTTCAGGCAAGAGAGCGAGTGCGCAGTAGAGGTGTAAGAAGTATAATGGAGACAGTTATTAGTAGAGCTTAGGAGACGAGGAAGGGCATAACGAGACCAAAGATGATATGTAGGAAGGAGCAGATGAATAGAGAATAGTGTTGGACTGGGTCCTCAACTATAAAAAAATGGGTAACGGGTACCCGGCCAAAATGAAAGGTTCTACCCGGTCGGGTACACGGTTTGGCACTTACCTTCCGGGTGGCGGTGACATCTAGGATCAGCAGCAGTCCTGTGACGGTGGCAGCATCTGTGGTGTCTTCAGCCGGCGGGGGAGCTGCAGGCTCACAGACACAGCTTACCTGCTTCGGTGCTGTGGAAGTGATTCCTGCAGCTCCCCCCGCCAGGTGAAGACACCTCTGATGCTGCCAACATCAGAGGACTGCTGCTGCTGATCCTAGATGTCTTAGGAAAGGTAAGTATAAAAGATTATTTCCAGCTGCCCTGACATTACCCGACGCCGGGTATTACCCGGCCAAGTCCACTTCTCAGTGGCCGGTTTCGAGTAATGTCCGGGTAGCTGGAAATGTGTTGGGTAACGCCGGGTACTCGGTACACCACTAATAGAGAACCTTAACAAAAAGGTAAGGAGGAGAACTTTGTAGGTGATCTGAAACTTGATGGGAAGCAAGGAGAGGGATTTAAGGAGGAGGAGGAGATGAGCAGATACTGTTGTGGGAGAAAGGGAAATTATTCAAGCAGCAGAGTTTTGGATAGATTGCAAATGAGAAAGTTGTGAAGCAGGGAGCCCTGTTAGCAGTATGTTAACCCATACGATAAGGGCATGCATTGGCGTTTTAGCAGTAGATTGACAGAGAAAAGGGCAAATCTTGGAAATATTACAGAGAAAGAATCGACAAACTTTAGCCAGTGTCGTGAATGAAGATGGAAAGGGAAGAGTCAAATGTTACTCCTAGGCAATGTGCTTTCATGACAGGATGATGGTAGTACTGTTTACTGCGATGGAGAAAGGTGATATTAGGCCAGATTTAGGGGGAAATATGAGGAGCTCAGTTTTAGACATTAGGTTTAAGGCAGAAGAGTGTCATCCATGGAGGATATAGCCAGGAGGCGACCCGAAACTAGGAACTAAATTGCAGGAGTGACGGTAGGGTGGATAGGTGTGTGTATCATCTGCATAGAGATGATATCAAGGGCCAAAATAGTTGATAAGGTCAACTAGTGATAGTATGTAGTGAGAGAGGTCCCAGAACAGAGTCCTGAGGTATACCAACAGACAAAACAACAGGAGACAAAGACACGTTAGCAACAGAGATGGAGAATGTGTGATGGAGAAGTATGATGAAAACCAGGATATAAGTTTGCTGCGGATACGAAGAAAGAGTTTAGAATATGAATGAGAAGAGTGATTGACAGTATCAAAAGCAGAAGAGAGATCAAGCAGGATTAGTAAGTAAAATGGACCTTGGGAATTTTCTTTATGTACATAATTGGTTACATTGGGAAAGGCAGATTGTGAAGGGCCCAGAGGAGCATGTGATTTAAGAATGTTGATCAAACGGGAGATCACAAGACGTTCTAGCAATTAGGAGGCAAATGGTAGGACGGATACAGGGCGATAGTTAGAAATTCACACAAGGTCAAGGTTATTTTTGAGAATAGGGGTGACCACTGCATGCTTAAAAGGAAGAGTTGAAAGAGCCAAAGGATATGGAGGAATTGAAGATGTGGGTGAGAGTGAGAATATAGGATTGAGAGGGCATGTGGTAGAGGGAGAAGAGAAGATCAGGTTCCAGCTTTGTGACAGGAGAAAAGGAGTCAAGAGTGCAATGAGATCTAGATAGAAAAAGAGAGAGGGGGAAGGGAGAGAACGAATCTACTTGTGGATGGCATCCACCTTGCCTCAAGTGAGCAAAGGCTTGAGGAGAAATAAAGGATGGATGTTAAGTGGGAGGAGAAAGTCAGTGGTGGGACTCAAATACATAGAAGACAGTGTGAATGAAATTGGAGTGTTGATGAGTGAGGAAAAAGTAGTGTTTGACCTTAAAAAAAGGAGCAGAGTTTTACAGAACAGGACAAAGGTTTAGTGTAGAAAATCAGACTGTGAGATTTCCTCCATAGGTGTTAAGAGCAGCAGTGTGATGTGATGAAGTGTGATGAGAGCGTGCTTGTGAATTAAACCAATGCATGGGTTAGGCTGCGTCTATAGTAAGCACGCAACAGAAGGCAAAGTTAGCGCATGCCTGTCGCTCCAGCAATCCCTGCACTGAGGTCCGAGGCGACGGGGAGGCCCTGCATCGCTCGCACGCACTGTGGACGACCAAGCGTGTGCCCATGATAATCACGGCCTTAGAGGGATGAGTGTGTCAGAGCCTAGAAGGGGCATATAGATGATGGAGGAGGAGGGAGGAGGAGATGATAGCATTGTAAGAGTTAACAAGATAGTTAGTTTAAGCAGAAAGTGAGGAGAGGTTAGAGATAAGGGTAGATGTCAGAGGAGAGAGTTCAATTAAGCTGAGGTATCGAGTAGGACAGGGGTGAGGGGAATGAGAAGTGGTGGACATTCCAGAGGGCACGTGAGAAGGGAAGAGTAAAGTGAGACAAGGAATGTGGATTACATAAGATGGGTTAATACGCTTAGCAGGGAGGTGGAGAGAGAGGCAAGAGGCAGAGGGTGGTGTAGGGGTAGAGGAAGAGATGTTGCATGTACCTTGTCAGAACATTAAAGAACGTCAATTCACACTGGTGCAGAGTTGATGATGAAATGCTGAATCCAGTTCACGTCCAATTCAATTTTAACAGAACTTTTTCATTCTTCATTACTGCAAAAAAAAAAGTAAAAAACAATGCATTACTATTTTCAAAATGGATTGAATTCCCCCACCAATGACTATGTGTTACCAATATATCCCTCTCAGTCCCACTGCAGCACATACTGTACCAGTGTGAAAGTAAGAAGGTACACAGTACCGGTAAAACAATACGTGCCGGTACTATGCACCATATGAATTATAAGGGGATGTAAATCTCCCAGTCTCTCTCCATATCCGCAACAGAGCGGGCTCCGGTCAGTGGCATGGATGCCCATATATGGGTATGCTCATATTTGGGCATCCCATGTCACTGACCGGAGCCGGCTCTGAGTATAGGGATATATGCGGAGACGCAGAGGTGCAAGGAAATGGGAGGAGGCACGGTGAGAAACAGGGAGAGACCACAGGAAGATAGAGGGCAACAACTTCCACAAGGTACTTGTATGGGTATAATTGTTTGTATTTTGTGCAGAGGGGGTAATTTCAGATAAAATACAATTCTCCACCCTCTACGAAACAATTCCACTTTGTTCAGTAAGCCAGAAAGTCTTGGTCCCATGTGGACTGAATTTAATGCAAATAAGGTCCTTAATACACAAGTAAAGAATAAAGTTACTTATTCTCTACTGTAAGAAGTGCCACATTGCCCACTATTTGGGTCCTGTGCCCAGATTGTGACCATGCATGGCAGAGGTGAGATTCCCCCAACTCCAATTTGCTACACTCTCCAAGAGAGATAATTGTGATCAGAGGTGGAACTAGGGGAGGGTGTGAGCAGGGTCACTGCCCAGGGAGTAACCTGACTGGGGGCACGGAAATCTCATTTAGTGCATATGTTGCGGCACTGCATTGATTGACCGGTCAATCTGCACTGCTGCCTGTCACAGTGACATCCTGATCGGGCACTGTGATCAGCTATAGCACTGACCCAGGTGAGATAGTTCAGCACTTTACAAGGAGGGAACAGATGTTGTGGGTGACAGATGCTGGAGGTAGGCCAAGACTGTTGGCCAGAGTAACGTGGAGACTTCCTGCACTCTGCATGCCCATCCTCTCCCTGACATCAGGGGAAGGAAGTGGCCCTGGGGTGTGTGTAGGTATGCCAGATGTCAGTGTATGCATAAGTAAGTATGCCTGTGTAGTGGGAGGTGTAGGGGCGTTAAGCTGGAGGACTTAAAACAGGCACAAAAGCACATAGATACCTCTGATTATACCGCACCAAATGCTGATAATATCATGCTGTAGCTGCACTTTACAGAAGATGATGCAGATGTCATCATTGGTTGGTGGGTTCATTAAATCAATCCATCATATCATAACCACACTGTGCATATGATGTACTGAATCAGTAACACCAGGAAGACATCTCCATGTTAGGAGTAGAGTTGAAGTTAACAGAATATGTCCAGCACTGTGGTGTGTAGCCCATAAATAATAATTGTGCACATTACCAGAACAACATACTGTCAACTGCAAGATCATTTTGCTGCTTGTAGCGTATGCTCATCCTGTACAGTGTTGTAGTAGATCCGTCTCTTCAGTGTTCACTGCAACAAAAGTAAGACATTGCATTAATATTACAGACGTTTGGGGGCTGAAATCTCACTTCGCTGCGGACAATTTCCCTTTGCATAAGATTCTTGTGATTATGTCAATGATGATCAATAACTGCATCATAACACAGCCGCTCTATACAGAAGATGTACTTGCTCTCATTGGTCATGGAGGTAATACGTCACACAATGTACAGATATAGCAAGGATTATTTCTCCCACTTGTGCATTATGGCATTATGATGGGAAATGTTGTGAGATTCTGCATTATCAGCATCACTGAATCTTTTGGAAATTAAGTGATATTCTATGTTTTAATGCAATATTATGGATGATCAGCCGGTAAAATAATAATAGCTTGCTGCATCTGTAGCCATGCTCTACCCATGATGTGCTGAACCAATGACTGCAGAGAGATTCAGAGTGCTAAACATGACTGGAACGCATCTCTGAATAATGGGCAGCAAAGCAGTGCAGAATAGGAGGTGAAAGTATTTAAAATGGAAGATCCTTAGCAGCTGTGTGGAGAGTAGACAGTACAGACTGACCAAGTAAATGGTAAAAGGAGTAACTTCAACATTACTTGGCTTTGTTCTCCACATTGAAGCTTTCCTCCTCTTTAAATCACTAATACTGATGCCATGTGTAACCTGTACTGAGAGTTATATAATCTACTGGCCTAGATGAAACCATATGATGCAAACAGGATCCATCCCACTCCAGATTCATAGAATTGAACCACCTCAACCTTTCATAACAATCACATAGAACTGCAGCTGTGCGCTACTGCACATGTTCTTGTTATGAATGGTAGTAGATGTGGTCCTTGGGTCTTTACTTCATACTGTAGCCACCCTCTACTCATGATGTATTGAATCAACGAAAACTTGCATGGTTCAGATCACAGGAAGGGGTAGAGTAGAGATGAAAATATTCAATGTGAAACCCGTAGCAGCCGGATTGTGTGGAGTCAATAAAACGACAAATACTAAATGGTAAATGAGAAATATACACATTGCTTATCTGTCTCTGTGTAGTAATTTTCCTTCTCTTCAACTGTCCTTCAAATTTTCTCTTTTGCAAGAAAAGGAACACATGGCTTCAATATTCACTTCTGTTCTGCAGTCATCCCTCCTGAAATAAAAGTTAAGCATTGCATTGTTATTATGATAATACATACAATAAACCTTGCTCCAAACCATTTGATGCAAAGCAAATCCACCTCCCACCCACAGCTGTGCTCCTTCTAGAGCATGCATGTCAAACTCCAGTCCTCGAGGGTCCCAAACAGGCCAGGTTTTCAGTAGGGATATCCTGAAAACCTGGCCTGTTTGCTGTCCTCGAGGACTGGAGTTTGACATCCTTGTTCTTGAGCTTCTACCACGCAAGTCATCCATGTGAGTGACACTGTACTGCAGTCCTGGTCTGCACACAATCTACTGAATCAATGACATCACACTGTAAAGGCAATCTACAAGATGTATTAGTTGTCCACACTTCCGAAATGTTACTTTTATGTCCAAATCACTTATTCCCATGACCTGATATTTGTATTTGTTATTTATAGGATTGTCACAAAGAGTTGATGAGGTCACCAAATGATAGTATGTAGAGAGAAAGAGAGATCTCAGAACAGAGCCCTGATGTATACCCACAGACAGATCAATAGAAGACGAAGACATGTTAGCAACAGAGATGGAGAATGTGTGACAGGAAAGTTATGATGAAAACCAGGATAGAACTGTGTTACGGATACCAAGAGAGAGTTTAGAATATGAAGGAGGAGAGTGATTGAGAGCATCAAACACAGCAGATAGATCAAGTAGGATTAGTAGGGAAAAGTGACCTTGGGAATTTGCTTTAAGCACAGTCTGTAGAACGAGCTGTACGAAAGGCAGGTTGTAAAGGATCCAGGAGGGAATGTGATTTAAGAATGTTGACATTCTAGCAATTAGGAGACAAACAGCAGGAGGGATACAGGGCGGTAGTTAGTAAGGCACATAGGGTGTAGGTTGTTTCTGAGAAAAGGGTGACCACTACAGGCTTAAAGTAAGAGGGTAAAGAGCCAGAGAATAGGGAGGAATTGAAGATGTGGGTGAGAGTGGGGACTAAGAGATGCAGTAAGGTGTGAGGGGATACGATCTAGAGGGCATGTGGTAGAGGGAGAAGAGAAGATGATTAGCTTCCAGCTCTGTAAGAGAAGAAAAGGAGTCAAATGCAGAAGGAGAATTAGGTAGAAGGAGAGAAGGGGGAAGGGACAGAAGGAATCTCCTTGAGGGTGGCATCCACCTTGCCTCTGAAGTAGTCAAATGCTTGAGGAGAAGTGAAGGAAGGATGGCAAGTGTGAGGAGAAGGTTAGTGGAGGGAGTCAAATACAGGGAAAAAAAGACAGCGTAAATTAAATTTGAGTGTTGATGAATGTGAAAAAAAAGTAGTGTGGTTTGGCCCCAGAGAGCAGCTTTATACAGGACTGGAGACATTTTTACTGTAGAAAAATCAAATATCAATTGTGTGATTTCCTTCATAGGCATTAAGAACAGCGAGTGGAAGTGTGATGAACATGTTTGGGAATTTAGCCAAGGGTGTGGGCTAGAGGGACAAGTGTGTCAGAGCCTAGAGGGGGCATATAGATAGGAGGATAGCATTGTAAGAGTTAATAAGATTGTTAGTTTAAGCGGAAAGAGAGAGAGAGCAGAGAGGTTAGAGTAGATGTCAGAGGAGAGTTTAATTAAGCAGAGGCAAATCAGTGGGACAGGTAAGATGGGGTGAGGGGAATGACTGATTGTGAATGATGAGAGCAGAAGAGGTCATGTACAACTAGAGCCTTGTTAGTCAGAGAACGGACATTCCAGATGGCATAGGAGAAGGGAAGAGAAAAGTAAGGAAAGGAATGTGGATTACATTAGATAGGTTAACACTCTTAGCAGGGAGGCAGAGGCAGGGAGGCCCGATGTGTATATGAGCAGGTTCAAGATTATAAGAGATATCCCACACATCAGCAAACATAGAAGGAGACACAGAGATAGGTGTAGAGAGAGACAGAGATAGCTCTATGTAGAGAGAGAGGGACGTAGAGAGAATGAGACAGATGGGCGCAGAGAGAGGGGGCGCAGAGAGAGGAGGCGCCAAAAGAGGGGGCGCAGAGAGAGGGGGCACAGAGAATAGGATATTAAAGAGTGCTTTTCATTGAGCAGTGCAGAAATAGCTGCAATAGAGGTCTGTACAAATGGTGCAGTGTGTAGACACATGCAAAGGTAGGGGAAGGAAAGAGGAGAACATGTGGATAAAAGCAGGAGTGTGGAAGTTAGAGAAATTAGAAAAGTTTAACAGAGGAGTGAGGAAACAGCAAGCAGAAAGAACAAGAGAGAGGTTACATTGGGATGACGTTCTGTGGTAAAGAGAAAATGCTAGGAGAGAGCTTTCAAATATTAGAGGACATGAATTGAGGGAGCAAATGTATAAATCAAAACCTGAGGGGGAGGTATAGCACGAAAGCTTGCACAGCAGATTATAGTCTTAATGTTGCGTGTACCTGTCAGGGTATTCAAGAAGTTAAATTCTCACAAGTGCAGAGTTCATGATGAAATGCTGAATCTAGTCCCCCTCCAATTTAATTTTAATATAACTTTTCCATTCTTCATTACTGCAAAAAGCAAACAAAACAAAACCACATTGCATTACTATTTTCAAAATGGATTGAATGGCATATTCAACAGTGACTGTGTGATGCCAATATTCCCCACTCACTCGTAGTGAAGCACATATTGTACTAGTGTTGAAAGTAGGCCGGTAGAGTCAGGTACGCAGTACTGATAAAACAATAAGTGCCCGTCGTAAGTACCAGCTCCGCAACAGTGCGGGCATCACATTAGTGACGTGGATGAACATATATGGATAAGCCCATATTAAGGCATCACGTGACCAGAGCCGTCACTGACTGGGTATACGTAAAGACGCAGGGAGATGCAAGGAAAGGGAGGGAGAGAGAGAGACAGGGAGAAGATGTGAAACGGAGGAAGGCACGGATGGAGAGAGGGAGTTCTTCCGAGCTTCTGCGGGCCTCTCTCTTTCACTGGTGCATGCTGGGAGCTGGTCCCAACATCCACAAAGTATGTGTGTATTATTGGTTGTATTTTATGGGGGTAGGAGGGTAGTGTGTATATTGTGTGTGTGGGAGTATTATATTGTGTGTAGAGGTGCAGAGGAGAGTACTAGATTGTGTATCTTGTGTAAGGGTGTTGTGTATATTGTGTTTGGAGCTATAATATTATTGGGGAGATTAGTATTGAGGAGGTATTATAGTGTGTATTGTGGGGAGTATTAGTGTGTGTATTGTTTGTGGGTGACAGATGCTGGGGGTATGCAGCAATCCCTGCACTGAGGTCCGAGGCGGCTCTGCATCGCTCGCACACACTGTGGACGACCAAGCATGTGCCCATGATAATCATGGCCTTAGAGGGATGAGTGTGTCAGAGCCTAGAAGGGGCATATATATGATGGAGGAGGGAGGAGGAGGGAGGAGATGATAGCATTGTAAAAGTTAACAAGATAGTTAGTTTAAGCAGAAAGTGAGGAGAGGTTAGAGATAAGGGTAGATGTCAGAGGAGAGAGTTCAATTAAGCTGAGGTATCGAGTAGGACAGGGGTGAGGGGAATGAGAGGTGGTGGATGATGAGAGCAGAAGAGGTCATGTACAAATAGACCTTGTTAGTCAGAGAGCAGTCATTCCAGAGGGCACGTGAGAAGTGAAGAGTAAAGTGAGACATGGAATGTGGATTACATTAGATGGGTTAATACGCTTAGCAGGGAGGTGGAGAGAGAGAGGCAAGAGGCAGAGAGTGGTGCAGGGGTTGAGGAAGAGATGTTGCATGTACCTTATCAGAACATTAAAGAACATCAATTCACACTGGTGCAGAGTTGATGATGAATCCAGTTCACCTCCAATTCAATTTTAACAGAAATGTTTCATTCTTCATTACTGAAAAAAAAGAAAAGTAAAAAACATTTCATTACTATTTTCAAAATGGATTGAATTCCCCCAACAATGACTATGTGTTACCAATATATCCCTCTCAGTCCCACTGCAGCATATACTGTACCAGTGTGAAAGTAGGAAGGTACACAGTACCGGTAAAACAATACGTGCCGGTACTATGCACCATATGAATTATAAGGGGATGTAAATCTCCCAGTCTCTCTCCATATCCGCAACAGAGCGGGCTCCGGTCAGTGGCATGGATGCCCATATATGGGTATGCTCATATTTGGGCATCCCATGTCACTGACCGGAGCCGGCTCTGAGTATAGGGATATATGCGGAGACGCAGAGGTGCAAGGAAATGGGAGGAGGCACGGTGAGAAACAGGGAGAGACCACAGGAAGATAGAGGGCAACAACTTCCACAAGGTACTTGTATGGGTATAATTGTTTGTATTTTGTGCAGAGGGGGTAATTTCAGATAAAATACAATTCTCCACCCTCTACGAAACAATTCCACTTTGTTCAGTAAGCCAGAAAGTCTTGGTCCCATGTGGACTGAATTTAATGCAAATAAGGTCCTTAATACACAAGTAAAGAATAAAGTTACTTATTCTCTACTGTAAGAAGTGCCACATTGCCCACTATTTGGGTCCTGTGCCCAGATTGTGACCATGCATGGCAGAGGTGAGATTCCCCCAACTCCAATTTGCTACACTCTCCAAGAGAGATAATTGTGATCAGAGGTGGAACTAGGGGAGGGTGTGAGCAGGGTCACTGCCCAGGGAGTAACCTGACTGGGGGCACGGAAATCTCATTTAGTGCATATGTTGCGGCACTGCATTGATTGACCGGTCAATCTGCACTGCTGCCTGTCACAGTGACATCCTGATCGGGCACTGTGATCAGCTATAGCACTGACCCAGGTGAGATAGTTCAGCACTTTACAAGGAGGGAACAGATGTTGTGGGTGACAGATGCTGGAGGTAGGCCAAGACTGTTGGCCAGAGTAACGTGGAGACTTACTGCACTCTGCATGCCCATCCTCTCCCTGACATCAGGGGAAGGAAGTGGCCCTGGGGTGTGTGTAGGTATGCCAGATGTCAGTGTATGCATAAGTAAGTATGCCTGTGTAGTGGGAGGTGTAGGGGCGTTAAGCTGGAGGACTTAAAACAGGCACAAAAGCACATAGATACCTCTGATTATACCGCACCAAATGCTGATAATATCATGCTGTAGCTGCACTTTACAGAAGATGATGCAGATGTCATCATTGGTTGGTGGGTTCATTAAATCAATCCATCATATCATAACCACACTGTGCATATGATGTACTGAATCAGTAACACCAGGAAGACATCTCCATGTTAGGAGTAGAGTTGAAGTTAACAGAATATGTCCAGCACTGTGGTGTGTAGCCCATAAATAATAATTGTGCACATTACCAGAACAACATACTGTCAACTGCAAGATCATTTTGCTGCTTGTAGCGTATGCTCATCCTGTACAGTGTTGTAGTAGATCCGTCTCTTCAGTGTTCACTGCAACAAAAGTAAGACATTGCATTAATATTACAGACGTTTGGGGGCTGAAATCTCACTTCGCTGCGGACAATTTCCCTTTGCATAAGATTCTTGTGATTATGTCAATGATGATCAATAACTGCATCATAACACAGCCGCTCTATACAGAAGATGTACTTGCTCTCATTGGTCATGGAGGTAATACGTCACACAATGTACAGATATAGCAAGGATTATTTCTCCCACTTGTGCATTATGGCATTATGATGGGAAATGTTGTGAGATTCTGCATTATCAGCATCACTGAATCTTTTGGAAATTAAGTGATATTCTATGTTTTAATGCAATATTATGGATGATCAGCCGGTAAAATAATAATAGCTTGCTGCATCTGTAGCCATGCTCTACCCATGATGTGCTGAACCAATGACTGCAGAGAGATTCAGAGTGCTAAACATGACTGGAACGCATCTCTGAATAATGGGCAGCAAAGCAGTGCAGAATAGGAGGTGAAAGTATTTAAAATGGAAGATCCTTAGCAGCTGTGTGGAGAGTAGACAGTACAGACTGACCAAGTAAATGGTAAAAGGAGTAACTTCAACATTACTTGGCTTTGTTCTCCACATTGAAGCTTTCCTCCTCTTTAAATCACTAATACTGATGCCATGTGTAACCTGTACTGAGAGTTATATAATCTACTGGCCTAGATGAAACCATATGATGCAAACAGGATCCATCCCACTCCAGATTCATAGAATTGAACCACCTCAACCTTTCATAACAATCACATAGAACTGCAGCTGTGCGCTACTGCACATGTTCTTGTTATGAATGGTAGTAGATGTGGTCCTTGGGTCTTTACTTCATACTGTAGCCACCCTCTACTCATGATGTATTGAATCAACGAAAACTTGCATGGTTCAGATCACAGGAAGGGGTAGAGTAGAGATGAAAATATTCAATGTGAAACCCGTAGCAGCCGGATTGTGTGGAGTCAATAAAACGACAAATACTAAATGGTAAATGAGAAATATACACATTGCTTATCTGTCTCTGTGTAGTAATTTTCCTTCTCTTCAACTGTCCTTCAAATTTTCTCTTTTGCAAGAAAAGGAACACATGGCTTCAATATTCACTTCTGTTCTGCAGTCATCCCTCCTGAAATAAAAGTTAAGCATTGCATTGTTATTATGATAATACATACAATAAACCTTGCTCCAAACCATTTGATGCAAAGCAAATCCACCTCCCACCCACAGCTGTGCTCCTTCTAGAGCATGCATGTCAAACTCCAGTCCTCGAGGGTCCCAAACAGGCCAGGTTTTCAGTAGGGATATCCTGAAAACCTGGCCTGTTTGCTGCCCTCAAGGACTGGAGTTTGACATCCTTGTTCTTGAGCTTCTACCACGCAAGTCATCCATGTGAGTGACACTGTACTGCAGTCCTGGTCTGCACACAATCTACTGAATCAATGACATCACACTGTAAAGGCAATCTACAAGATGTATTAGTTGTCCACACTTCCGAAATGTTACTTTTATGTCCAAATCACTTATTCCCATGACCTGATATTTGTATTTGTTATTTATAGGATTGTCACAAAGAGTTGATGAGGTCACCAAATGATAGTATGTAGAGAGAAAGAGAGATCTCAGAACAGAGCCCTGATGTATACCCACAGACAGATCAATAGAAGACGAAGACATGTTAGCAACAGAGATGGAGAATGTGTGACAGGAAAGTTATGATGAAAACCAGGATAGAACTGTGTTACGGATACCAAGAGAGAGTTTAGAATATGAAGGAGGAGAGTGATTGAGAGCATCAAACGCAGCAGATAGATCAAGTAGGATTAGTAGGGAAAAGTGACCTTGGGAATTTGCTTTAAGCACAGTCTGTAGAACGAGCTGTACGAAAGGCAGGTTGTAAAGGATCCAGGAGGGAATGTGATTTAAGAATGTTGACATTCTAGCAATTAGGAGACAAACAGCAGGAGGGATACAGGGCGGTAGTTAGTAAGGCACATAGGGTGTAGGTTGTTTCTGAGAAAAGGGTGACCACTACAGGCTTAAAGTAAGAGGGTAAAGAGCCAGAGAATAGGGAGGAATTGAAGATGTGGGTGAGAGTGGGGACTAAGAGATGCAGTAAGGTGTGAGGGGATACGATCTAGAGGGCATGTGGTAGAGGGAGAAGAGAAGATGATTAGCTTCCAGCTCTGTAAGAGAAGAAAAGGAGTCAAATGCAGAAGGAGAATTAGGTAGAAGGAGAGAAGGGGGAAGGGACAGAAGGAATCTCCTTGTGGGTGGCATCCACCTTGCCTCTGAAGTAGTCAAATGCTTGAGGAGAAGTGAAGGAAGGATGGCAAGTGTGAGGAGAAGGTTAGTGGAGGGAGTCAAATACAGGGAAAAAAAGACAGCGTAAATTAAATTTGAGTGTTGATGAATGTGAAAAAAAAGTAGTGTGGTTTGGCCCCAGAGAGCAGCTTTATACAGGACTGGAGACATTTTTACTGTAGAAAAATCAAATATCAATTGTGTGATTTCCTTCATAGGCATTAAGAACAGCGAGTGGAAGTGTGATGAACATGTTTGGGAATTTAGCCAAGGGTGTGGGCTAGAGGGACAAGTGTGTCAGAGCCTAGAGGGGGCATATAGATAGGAGGATAGCATTGTAAGAGTTAATAAGATTGTTAGTTTAAGCGGAAAGAGAGAGAGAGCAGAGAGGTTAGAGTAGATGTCAGAGGAGAGTTTAATTAAGCAGAGGCAAATCAGTGGGACAGGTAAGATGGGGTGAGGGGAATGACTGATTGTGAATGATGAGAGCAGAAGAGGTCATGTACAACTAGAGCCTTGTTAGTCAGAGAACGGACATTCCAGATGGCATAGGAGAAGGGAAGAGAAAAGTAAGGAAAGGAATGTGGATTACATTAGATAGGTTAACACTCTTAGCAGGGAGGCAGAGGCAGGGAGGCCCGATGTGTATATGAGCAGGTTCAAGATTATAAGAGATATCCCACACATCAGCAAACATAGAAGGAGACACAGAGATAGGTGTAGAGAGAGACAGAGATAGCTCTATGTAGAGAGAGAGGGACGTAGAGAGAATGAGACAGATGGGCGCAGAGAGAGGGGGCGCAGAGAGAGGAGGCGCCAAAAGAGGGGGCGCAGAGAGAGGGGGCACAGAGAATAGGATATTAAAGAGTGCTTTTCATTGAGCAGTGCAGAAATAGCTGCAATAGAGGTCTGTACAAATGGTGCAGTGTGTAGACACATGCAAAGGTAGGGGAAGGAAAGAGGAGAACATGTGGATAAAAGCAGGAGTGTGGAAGTTAGAGAAATTAGAAAAGTTTAACAGAGGAGTGAGGAAACAGCAAGCAGAAAGAACAAGAGAGAGGTTACATTGGGATGACGTTCTGTGGTAAAGAGAAAATGCTAGGAGAGAGCTTTCAAATATTAGAGGACATGAATTGAGGGAGCAAATGTATAAATCAAAACCTGAGGGGGAGGTATAGCACGAAAGCTTGCACAGCAGATTATAGTCTTAATGTTGCGTGTACCTGTCAGGGTATTCAAGAAGTTAAATTCTCACAAGTGCAGAGTTCATGATGAAATGCTGAATCTAGTCCCCCTCCAATTTAATTTTAATATAACTTTTCCATTCTTCATTACTGCAAAAAGCAAACAAAACAAAACCACATTGCATTACTATTTTCAAAATGGATTGAATGGCATATTCAACAGTGACTGTGTGATGCCAATATTCCCCACTCACTCGTAGTGAAGCACATATTGTACTAGTGTTGAAAGTAGGCCGGTAGAGTCAGGTACGCAGTACTGATAAAACAATAAGTGCCCGTCGTAAGTACCAGCTCCGCAACAGTGCGGGCATCACATTAGTGACGTGGATGAACATATATGGATAAGCCCATATTAAGGCATCACGTGACCAGAGCCGTCACTGACTGGGTATACGTAAAGACGCAGGGAGATGCAAGGAAAGGGAGGGAGAGAGAGAGACAGGGAGAAGATGTGAAACGGAGGAAGGCACGGATGGAGAGAGGGAGTTCTTCCGAGCTTCTGCGGGCCTCTCTCTTTCACTGGTGCATGCTGGGAGCTGGTCCCAACATCCACAAAGTATGTGTGTATTATTGGTTGTATTTTATGGGGGTAGGAGGGTAGTGTGTATATTGTGTGTGTGGGAGTATTATATTGTGTGTAGAGGTGCAGAGGAGAGTACTAGATTGTGTATCTTGTGTAAGGGTGTTGTGTATATTGTGTTTGGAGCTATAATATTATTGGGGAGATTAGTATTGAGGAGGTATTATAGTGTGTATTGTGGGGAGTATTAGTGTGTGTATTGTTTGTGGGTGACAGATGCTGGGGGTATGCAGCAATCCCTGCACTGAGGTCCGAGGCGGCTCTGCATCGCTCGCACACACTGTGGACGACCAAGCATGTGCCCATGATAATCATGGCCTTAGAGGGATGAGTGTGTCAGAGCCTAGAAGGGGCATATATATGATGGAGGAGGGAGGAGGAGGGAGGAGATGATAGCATTGTAAAAGTTAACAAGATAGTTAGTTTAAGCAGAAAGTGAGGAGAGGTTAGAGATAAGGGTAGATGTCAGAGGAGAGAGTTCAATTAAGCTGAGGTATCGAGTAGGACAGGGGTGAGGGGAATGAGAGGTGGTGGATGATGAGAGCAGAAGAGGTCATGTACAAATAGACCTTGTTAGTCAGAGAGCAGTCATTCCAGAGGGCACGTGAGAAGTGAAGAGTAAAGTGAGACATGGAATGTGGATTACATTAGATGGGTTAATACGCTTAGCAGGGAGGTGGAGAGAGAGAGGCAAGAGGCAGAGAGTGGTGCAGGGGTTGAGGAAGAGATGTTGCATGTACCTTATCAGAACATTAAAGAACATCAATTCACACTGGTGCAGAGTTGATGATGAATCCAGTTCACCTCCAATTCAATTTTAACAGAAATGTTTCATTCTTCATTACTGAAAAAAAAGAAAAGTAAAAAACATTTCATTACTATTTTCAAAATGGATTGAATTCCCCCAACAATGACTATGTGTTACCAATATATCCCTCTCAGTCCCACTGCAGCATATACTGTACCAGTGTGAAAGTAGGAAGGTACACAGTACCGGTAAAACAATACGTGCCGGTACTATGCACCATATGAATTATAAGGGGATGTAAATCTCCCAGTCTCTCTCCATATCCGCAACAGAGCGGGCTCCGGTCAGTGGCATGGATGCCCATATATGGGTATGCTCATATTTGGGCATCCCATGTCACTGACCGGAGCCGGCTCTGAGTATAGGGATATATGCGGAGACGCAGAGGTGCAAGGAAATGGGAGGAGGCACGGTGAGAAACAGGGAGAGACCACAGGAAGATAGAGGGCAACAACTTCCACAAGGTACTTGTATGGGTATAATTGTTTGTATTTTGTGCAGAGGGGGTAATTTCAGATAAAATACAATTCTCCACCCTCTACGAAACAATTCCACTTTGTTCAGTAAGCCAGAAAGTCTTGGTCCCATGTGGACTGAATTTAATGCAAATAAGGTCCTTAATACACAAGTAAAGAATAAAGTTACTTATTCTCTACTGTAAGAAGTGCCACATTGCCCACTATTTGGGTCCTGTGCCCAGATTGTGACCATGCATGGCAGAGGTGAGATTCCCCCAACTCCAATTTGCTACACTCTCCAAGAGAGATAATTGTGATCAGAGGTGGAACTAGGGGAGGGTGTGAGCAGGGTCACTGCCCAGGGAGTAACCTGACTGGGGGCACGGAAATCTCATTTAGTGCATATGTTGCGGCACTGCATTGATTGACCGGTCAATCTGCACTGCTGCCTGTCACAGTGACATCCTGATCGGGCACTGTGATCAGCTATAGCACTGACCCAGGTGAGATAGTTCAGCACTTTACAAGGAGGGAACAGATGTTGTGGGTGACAGATGCTGGAGGTAGGCCAAGACTGTTGGCCAGAGTAACGTGGAGACTTACTGCACTCTGCATGCCCATCCTCTCCCTGACATCAGGGGAAGGAAGTGGCCCTGGGGTGTGTGTAGGTATGCCAGATGTCAGTGTATGCATAAGTAAGTATGCCTGTGTAGTGGGAGGTGTAGGGGCGTTAAGCTGGAGGACTTAAAACAGGCACAAAAGCACATAGATACCTCTGATTATACCGCACCAAATGCTGATAATATCATGCTGTAGCTGCACTTTACAGAAGATGATGCAGATGTCATCATTGGTTGGTGGGTTCATTAAATCAATCCATCATATCATAACCACACTGTGCATATGATGTACTGAATCAGTAACACCAGGAAGACATCTCCATGTTAGGAGTAGAGTTGAAGTTAACAGAATATGTCCAGCACTGTGGTGTGTAGCCCATAAATAATAATTGTGCACATTACCAGAACAACATACTGTCAACTGCAAGATCATTTTGCTGCTTGTAGCGTATGCTCATCCTGTACAGTGTTGTAGTAGATCCGTCTCTTCAGTGTTCACTGCAACAAAAGTAAGACATTGCATTAATATTACAGACGTTTGGGGGCTGAAATCTCACTTCGCTGCGGACAATTTCCCTTTGCATAAGATTCTTGTGATTATGTCAATGATGATCAATAACTGCATCATAACACAGCCGCTCTATACAGAAGATGTACTTGCTCTCATTGGTCATGGAGGTAATACGTCACACAATGTACAGATATAGCAAGGATTATTTCTCCCACTTGTGCATTATGGCATTATGATGGGAAATGTTGTGAGATTCTGCATTATCAGCATCACTGAATCTTTTGGAAATTAAGTGATATTCTATGTTTTAATGCAATATTATGGATGATCAGCCGGTAAAATAATAATAGCTTGCTGCATCTGTAGCCATGCTCTACCCATGATGTGCTGAACCAATGACTGCAGAGAGATTCAGAGTGCTAAACATGACTGGAACGCATCTCTGAATAATGGGCAGCAAAGCAGTGCAGAATAGGAGGTGAAAGTATTTAAAATGGAAGATCCTTAGCAGCTGTGTGGAGAGTAGACAGTACAGACTGACCAAGTAAATGGTAAAAGGAGTAACTTCAACATTACTTGGCTTTGTTCTCCACATTGAAGCTTTCCTCCTCTTTAAATCACTAATACTGATGCCATGTGTAACCTGTACTGAGAGTTATATAATCTACTGGCCTAGATGAAACCATATGATGCAAACAGGATCCATCCCACTCCAGATTCATAGAATTGAACCACCTCAACCTTTCATAACAATCACATAGAACTGCAGCTGTGCGCTACTGCACATGTTCTTGTTATGAATGGTAGTAGATGTGGTCCTTGGGTCTTTACTTCATACTGTAGCCACCCTCTACTCATGATGTATTGAATCAACGAAAACTTGCATGGTTCAGATCACAGGAAGGGGTAGAGTAGAGATGAAAATATTCAATGTGAAACCCGTAGCAGCCGGATTGTGTGGAGTCAATAAAACGACAAATACTAAATGGTAAATGAGAAATATACACATTGCTTATCTGTCTCGGTGTAGTAATTTTCCTTCTCTTCAACTGTCCTTCAAATTTTCTCTTTTGCAAGAAAAGGAACACATGGCTTCAATATTCACTTCTGTTCTGCAGTCATCCCTCCTGAAATAAAAGTTAAGCATTGCATTGTTATTATGATAATACATACAATAAACCTTGCTCCAAACCATTTGATGCAAAGCAAATCCACCTCCCACCCACAGCGGTGCTCCTTCTAGAGCATGCATGTCAAACTCCAGTCCTCGAGGGTCCCAAACAGGCCAGGTTTTCAGTAGGGATATCCTGAAAACCTGGCCTGTTTGCTGCCCTCGAGGACTGGAGTTTGACATCCTTGTTCTTGAGCTTCTACCACGCAAGTCATCCATGTGAGTGACACTGTACTGCAGTCCTGGTCTGCACACAATCTACTGAATCAATGACATCACACTGTAAAGGCAATCTACAAGATGTATTAGTTGTCCACACTTCCGAAATGTTACTTTTATGTCCAAATCACTTATTCCCATGACCTGATATTTGTATTTGTTATTTATAGGATTGTCACAAAGAGTTGATGAGGTCACCAAATGATAGTATGTAGAGAGAAAGAGAGATCTCAGAACAGAGCCCTGATGTATACCCACAGACAGATCAATAGAAGACGAAGACATGTTAGCAACAGAGATGGAGAATGTGTGACAGGAAAGTTATGATGAAAACCAGGATAGAACTGTGTTACGGATACCAAGAGAGAGTTTAGAATATGAAGGAGGAGAGTGATTGAGAGCATCAAACGCAGCAGATAGATCAAGTAGGATTAGTAGGGAAAAGTGACCTTGGGAATTTGCTTTAAGCACAGTCTGTAGAACGAGCTGTACGAAAGGCAGGTTGTAAAGGATCCAGGAGGGAATGTGATTTAAGAATGTTGACATTCTAGCAATTAGGAGACAAACAGCAGGAGGGATACAGGGCGGTAGTTAGTAAGGCACATAGGGTGTAGGTTGTTTCTGAGAAAAGGGTGACCACTACAGGCTTAAAGTAAGAGGGTAAAGAGCCAGAGAATAGGGAGGAATTGAAGATGTGGGTGAGAGTGGGGACTAAGAGATGCAGTAAGGTGTGAGGGGATACGATCTAGAGGGCATGTGGTAGAGGGAGAAGAGAAGATGATTAGCTTCCAGCTCTGTAAGAGAAGAAAAGGAGTCAAATGCAGAAGGAGAATTAGGTAGAAGGAGAGAAGGGGGAAGGGACAGAAGGAATCTCCTTGTGGGTGGCATCCACCTTGCCTCTGAAGTAGTCAAATGCTTGAGGAGAAGTGAAGGAAGGATGGCAAGTGTGAGGAGAAGGTTAGTGGAGGGAGTCAAATACAGGGAAAAAAAGACAGCGTAAATTAAATTTGAGTGTTGATGAATGTGAAAAAAAAGTAGTGTGGTTTGGCCCCAGAGAGCAGCTTTATACAGGACTGGAGACATTTTTACTGTAGAAAAATCAAATATCAATTGTGTGATTTCCTTCATAGGCATTAAGAACAGCGAGTGGAAGTGTGATGAACATGTTTGGGAATTTAGCCAAGGGTGTGGGCTAGAGGGACAAGTGTGTCAGAGCCTAGAGGGGGCATATAGATAGGAGGATAGCATTGTAAGAGTTAATAAGATTGTTAGTTTAAGCGGAAAGAGAGAGAGAGCAGAGAGGTTAGAGTAGATGTCAGAGGAGAGTTTAATTAAGCAGAGGCAAATCAGTGGGACAGGTAAGATGGGGTGAGGGGAATGACTGATTGTGAATGATGAGAGCAGAAGAGGTCATGTACAACTAGAGCCTTGTTAGTCAGAGAACGGACATTCCAGATGGCATAGGAGAAGGGAAGAGAAAAGTAAGGAAAGGAATGTGGATTACATTAGATAGGTTAACACTCTTAGCAGGGAGGCAGAGGCAGGGAGGCCCGATGTGTATATGAGCAGGTTCAAGATTATAAGAGATATCCCACACATCAGCAAACATAGAAGGAGACACAGAGATAGGTGTAGAGAGAGACAGAGATAGCTCTATGTAGAGAGAGAGGGACGTAGAGAGAATGAGACAGATAGGCGCAGAGAGAGGGGGCGCAGAGAGAGGGGGCGCAGAGAGAGGAGGCGCCAAAAGAGGGGGCGCAGAGAGAGGGGGCACAGAGAATAGGATATTAAAGAGTGCTTTTCATTGAGCAGTGCAGAAATAGCTGCAATAGAGGTCTGTACAAATGGTGCAGTGTGTAGACACATGCAAAGGTAGGGGAAGGAAAGAGGAGAACATGTGGATAAAAGCAGGAGTGTGGAAGTTAGAGAAATTAGAAAAGTTTAACAGAGGAGTGAGGAAACAGCAAGCAGAAAGAACAAGAGAGAGGTTACATTGGGATGACGTTCTGTGGTAAAGAGAAAATGCTAGGAGAGAGCTTTCAAATATTAGAGGACATGAATTGAGGGAGCAAATGTATAAATCAAAACCTGAGGGGGAGGTATAGCACGAAAGCTTGCACAGCAGATTATAGTCTTAATGTTGCGTGTACCTGTCAGGGTATTCAAGAAGTTAAATTCTCACAAGTGCAGAGTTCATGATGAAATGCTGAATCTAGTCCCCCTCCAATTTAATTTTAATATAACTTTTCCATTCTTCATTACTGCAAAAAGCAAACAAAACAAAACCACATTGCATTACTATTTTCAAAATGGATTGAATGGCATATTCAACAGTGACTGTGTGATGCCAATATTCCCCACTCACTCGTAGTGAAGCACATATTGTACTAGTGTTGAAAGTAGGCCGGTAGAGTCAGGTACGCAGTACTGATAAAACAATAAGTGCCCGTCGTAAGTACCAGCTCCGCAACAGTGCGGGCATCACATTAGTGACGTGGATGAACATATATGGATAAGCCCATATTAAGGCATCACGTGACCAGAGCCGTCACTGACTGGGTATACGTAAAGACGCAGGGAGATGCAAGGAAAGGGAGGGAGAGAGACAGGGAGAAGATGTGAAACGGAGGAAGGCACGGATGGAGGGAGTTCTTCCGAGCTTCTGCGGGCCTCTCTCTTTCACTGGTGCATGCCGGGAGCTGGTCCCAACATCCACAAAGTATGTGTGTATTATTGGTTGTATTTTATGGGGGTAGGAGGGTAGTGTGTATATTGTGTGTGTGGGAGTATTATATTGTGTGTAGAGGTGCAGAGGAGAGTACTAGATTGTGTATCTTGTGTAAGGGTGTTGTGTATATTGTGTTTGGAGCTATAATATTATTGGGGAGATTAGTATTGAGGAGGTATTATAGTGTGTATTGTGGGGAGTATTAGTGTGTGTATTGTTTGTGGGTGACAGATGCTGGGGGTATGCAGCAATCCCTGCACTGAGGTCCGAGGCGGCTCTGCATCGCTCGCACACACTGTGGATGACCAAGCATGTGCCCATGATAATCATGGCCTTAGAGGGATGAGTGTGTCAGAGCCTAGAAGGGGCATATATATGATGGAGGAGGGAGGAGGAGGAGGGAGGAGGAGGAGATGATAGCATTGTAAAAGTTAACAAGATAGTTAGTTTAAGCAGAAAGTGAGGAGAGGTTAGAGATAAGGGTAGATGTCAGAGGAGAGAGTTCAATTAAGCTGAGGTATCGAGTAGGACAGGGGTGAGGGGAATGAGAGGTGGTGGATGAGAGCAGAAGAGGTCATGTACAAATAGACCTTGTTAGTCAGAGAGCAGTCATTCCAGAGGGCACGTGAGAAGTGAAGAGTAAAGTGAGACATGGAATGTGGATTACATTAGATGGGTTAATACACTTAGCAGGGAGGTGGAGAGAGAGAGGCAAGAGGCAGAGAGTGGTGCAGGGGTTGAGGAAGAGATGTTGCATGTACCTTATCAGAACATTAAAGAACATCAATTCACACTGGTGCAGAGTTGATGATGAATCCAGTTCACCTCCAATTCAATTTTAACAGAAATGTTTCATTCTTCATTACTGAAAAAAAAGAAAAGTAAAAAACATTTCATTACTATTTTCAAAATGGATTGAATTCCCCCAACAATGACTATGTGTTACCAATATATCCCTCTCAGTCCCACTGCAGCATATACTGTACCAGTGTGAAAGTAGGAAGGTACACAGTACCGGTAAAACAATACGTGCCGGTACTATGCACCATATGAATTATAAGGGGATGTAAATCTCCCAGTCTCTCTCCATATCCGCAACAGAGCGGGCTCCGGTCAGTGGCATGGATGCCCATATATGGGTATGCTCATATTTGGGCATCCCATGTCACTGACCGGAGCCGGCTCTGAGTATAGGGATATATGCGGAGACGCAGAGGTGCAAGGAAATGGGAGGAGGCACGGTGAGAAACAGGGAGAGACCACAGGAAGATAGAGGGCAACAACTTCCACAAGGTACTTGTATGGGTATAATTGTTTGTATTTTGTGCAGAGGGGGTAATTTCAGATAAAATACAATTCTCCACCCTCTACGAAACAATTCCACTTTGTTCAGTAAGCCAGAAAGTCTTGGTCCCATGTGGACTGAATTTAATGCAAATAAGGTCCTTAATACACAAGTAAAGAATAAAGTTACTTATTCTCTACTGTAAGAAGTGCCACATTGCCCACTATTTGGGTCCTGTGCCCAGATTGTGACCATGCATGGCAGAGGTGAGATTCCCCCAACTCCAATTTGCTACACTCTCCAAGAGAGATAAGAGGACTTAAAACAGGCACAAAAGCACATAGATACCTCTGATTATACCGCACCAAATGCTGATAATATCATGCTGTAGCTGCACTTTACAGAAGATGATGCAGATGTCATCATTGGTTGGTGGGTTCATTAAATCAATCCATCATATCATAACCACACTGTGCATATGATGTACTGAATCAGTAACACCAGGAAGACATCTCCATGTTAGGAGTAGAGTTGAAGTTAACAGAATATGTCCAGCACTGTGGTGTGTAGCCCATAAATAATAATTGTGCACATTACCAGAACAACATACTGTCAACTGCAAGATCATTTTGCTGCTTGTAGAGTTTGCTCATCCTGTACAGTGTTGTAGTAGATCCGTCTCTTCAGTGTTCACTGCAACAAAAGTAAGACATTGCATTAATATTACAGACGTTTGGGGGCTGAAATCTCACTTCGCTGCGGACAATTTCCCTTTGCATAAGATTCTTGTGATTATGTCAATGATGATCAATAACTGCATCATAACACAGCCGCTCTATACAGAAGATGTACTTGCTCTCATTGGTCATTGAGGTAATACGTCACACAATGTACAGATATAGCAAGGATTATTTCTCCCACTTGTGCATTATGGCATTATGATGGGAAATGTTGTGAGATTCTGCATTATCAGCATCACTGAATCTTTTGGAAATTAAGTGATATTCTATGTTTTAATGCAATATTATGGATGATCAGCCGGTAAAATAATAATAGCTTGCTGTATCTGTAGCCATGCTCTACCCATGATGTGCTGAACCAATGACTGCAGAGAGATTCAGAGTGCTAAACATGACTGGAACGCATCTCTGAATAATGGGCAGCAAAGCAGTGCAGAATAGGAGGTGAAAGTATTTAAAATGGAAGATCCTTAGCAGCTGTGTGGAGAGTAGACAGTACAGACTGACCAAGTAAATGGTAAAAGGAGTAACTTCAACATTACTTGGCTTTGTTCTCCACATTGAAGCTTTCCTCCTCTTTAAATCACTAATACTGATGCCATGTGTAACCTGTACTGAGAGTTATATAATCTACTGGCCTAGATGAAACCATATGATGCAAACAGGATCCATCCCACTCCAGATTCATAGAATTGAACCACCTCAACCTTTCATAACAATCACATAGAACTGCAGCTGTGCGCTACTGCACATGTTCTTGTTATGAATGGTAGTAGATGTGGTCCTTGGGTCTTTACTTCATACTGTAGCCACCCTCTACTCATGATGTATTGAATCAACGAAAACTTGCATGGTTCAGATCACAGGAAGGGGTAGAGTAGAGATGAAAATATTCAATGTGAAACCCGTAGCAGCCGGATTGTGTGGAGTCAATAAAACGACAAATACTAAATGGTAAATGAGAAATATACACATTGCTTATCTGTCTCTGTGTAGTAATTTTCCTTCTCTTCAACTGTCCTTCAAATTTTCTCTTTTGCAAGAAAAGGAACACATGGCTTCAATATTCACTTCTGTTCTGCAGTCATCCCTCCTGAAATAAAAGTTAAGCATTGCATTGTTATTATGATAATACATACAATAAACCTTGCTCCAAACCATTTGATGCAAAGCAAATCCACCTCCCACCCACAGCTGTGCTCCTTCTAGAGCATGCATGTCAAACTCCAGTCCTCGAGGGTCCCAAACAGGCCAGGTTTTCAGTAGGGATATCCTGAAAACCTGGCCTGTTTGCTGCCCTCGAGGACTGGAGTTTGACATCCTTGTTCTTGAGCTTCTACCACGCAAGTCATCCATGTGAGTGACACTGTACTGCAGTCCTGGTCTGCACACAATCTACTGAATCAATGACATCACACTGTAAAGGCAATCTACAAGATGTATTAGTTGTCCACACTTCCGAAATGTTACTTTTATGTCCAAATCACTTATTCCCATGACCTGATATTTGTATTTGTTATTTATAGGATTGTCACAAAGAGTTGATGAGGTCACCAAATGATAGTATGTAGAGAGAAAGAGAGATCTCAGAACAGAGCCCTGATGTATACCCACAGACAGATCAATAGAAGACGAAGACATGTTAGCAACAGAGATGGAGAATGTGTGACAGGAAAGTTATGATGAAAACCAGGATAGAACTGTGTTACGGATACCAAGAGAGAGTTTAGAATATGAAGGAGGAGAGTGATTGAGAGCATCAAACGCAGCAGATAGATCAAGTAGGATTAGTAGGGAAAAGTGACCTTGGGAATTTGCTTTAAGCACAGTCTGTAGAACGAGCTGTACGAAAGGCAGGTTGTAAAGGATCCAGGAGGGAATGTGATTTAAGAATGTTGACATTCTAGCAATTAGGAGACAAACAGCAGGAGGGATACAGGGCGGTAGTTAGTAAGGCACATAGGGTGTAGGTTGTTTCTGAGAAAAGGGTGACCACTACAGGCTTAAAGTAAGAGGGTAAAGAGCCAGAGAATAGGGAGGAATTGAAGATGTGGGTGAGAGTGGGGACTAAGAGATGCAGTAAGGTGTGAGGGGATACGATCTAGAGGGCATGTGGTAGAGGGAGAAGAGAAGATGATTAGCTTCCAGCTCTGTAAGAGAAGAAAAGGAGTCAAATGCAGAAGGAGAATTAGGTAGAAGGAGAGAAGGGGGAAGGGACAGAAGGAATCTCCTTGTGGGTGGCATCCACCTTGCCTCTGAAGTAGTCAAATGCTTGAGGAGAAGTGAAGGAAGGATGGCAAGTGTGAGGAGAAGGTTAGTGGAGGGAGTCAAATACAGGGAAAAAAAGACAGCGTAAATTAAATTTGAGTGTTGATGAATGTGAAAAAAAAGTAGTGTGGTTTGGCCCCAGAGAGCAGCTTTATACAGGACTGGAGACATTTTTACTGTAGAAAAATCAAATATCAATTGTGTGATTTCCTTCATAGGCATTAAGAACAGCGAGTGGAAGTGTGATGAACAGGTTTGGGAATTTAGCCAAGGGTGTGGGCTAGAGGGACAAGTGTGTCAGAGCCTAGAGGGGGCATATAGATAGGAGGATAGCATTGTAAGAGTTAATAAGATTGTTAGTTTAAGCGGAAAGAGAGAGAGAGCAGAGAGGTTAGAGTAGATGTCAGAGGAGAGTTTAATTAAGCAGAGGCAAATCAGTGGGACAGGTAAGATGGGGTGAGGGGAATGACTGATTGTGAATGATGAGAGCAGAAGAGGTCATGTACAACTAGAGCCTTGTTAGTCAGAGAACGGACATTCCAGATGGCATAGGGGAAGGGAAGAGAAAAGTAAGGAAAGGAATGTGGATTACATTAGATAGGTTAACACTCTTAGCAGGGAGGCAGAGGCAGGGAGGCCCGATGTGTATATGAGCAGGTTCAAGATTATAAGAGATATCCCACACATCAGCAAACATAGAAGGAGACACAGAGATAGGTGTAGAGAGAGACAGAGATAGCTCTATGTAGAGAGAGAGGGACGTAGAGAGAATGAGACAGATAGGCGCAGAGAGAGGGGGCGCAGAGAGAGGAGGCGCCAAAAGAGGGGGCGCAGAGAGAGGGGGCACAGAGAATAGGATATTAAAGAGTGCTTTTCATTGAGCAGTGCAGAAATAGCTGCAATAGAGGTCTGTACAAATGGTGCAGTGTGTAGACACATGCAAAGGTAGGGGAAGGAAAGAGGAGAACATGTGGATAAAAGCAGGAGTGTGGAAGTTAGAGAAATTAGAAAAGTTTAACAGAGGAGTGAGGAAACAGCAAGCAGAAAGAACAAGAGAGAGGTTACATTGGGATGACGTTCTGTGGTAAAGAGAAAATGCTAGGAGAGAGCTTTCAAATATTAGAGGACATGAATTGAGGGAGCAAATGTATAAATCAAAACCTGAGGGGGAGGTATAGCACGAAAGCTTGCACAGCAGATTATAGTCTTAATGTTGCGTGTACCTGTCAGGGTATTCAAGAAGTTAAATTCTCACAAGTGCAGAGTTCATGATGAAATGCTGAATCTAGTCCCCCTCCAATTTAATTTTAATATAACTTTTCCATTCTTCATTACTGCAAAAAGCAAACAAAACAAAACCACATTGCATTACTATTTTCAAAATGGATTGAATGGCATATTCAACAGTGACTGTGTGATGCCAATATTCCCCACTCACTCGTAGTGAAGCACATATTGTACTAGTGTTGAAAGTAGGCCGGTAGAGTCAGGTACGCAGTACTGATAAAACAATAAGTGCCCGTCGTAAGTACCAGCTCCGCAACAGTGCGGGCATCACATTAGTGACGTGGATGAACATATATAGATAAGCCCATATTAAGGCATCACGTGACCAGAGCCGTCACTGACTGGGTATACGTAAAGACGCAGGGAGATGCAAGGAAAGGGAGGGAGAGAGAGAGACAGGGAGAAGATGTGAAACGGAGGAAGGCACGGATGGAGAGAGTTCTTCCGAGCTTCTGCGGGCCTCTCTCTTTCACTGGTGCATGCCGGGAGCTGGTCCCAACATCCACAAAGTGTGTGTGTATTATTGGTTGTATTTTATGGGGGTAGGAGGGTAGTGTGTATATTGTGTGTGTGGGAGTATTATATTGTGTGTAGAGGTGCAGAGGAGAGTACTAGATTGTGTATCTTGTGTAAGGGTGTTGTGTATATTGTGTTTGGAGCTATAATATTATTGGGGAGATTAGTATTGAGGAGGTATTATAGCGTGTATTGTGGGGAGTATTAGTGTGTGTATTGTTTGTGGGTGACAGATGCTGGGGGTATGCAGCAATCCCTGCACTGAGGTCCGAGGCGGCTCTGCATCGCTCGCACGCACTGTGTACGACCAAGCATGTGCCCATGATAATCATGGCCTTAGAGGGATGAGTGTGTCAGAGCCTAGAAGGGGTATATATATAATGGAGGAGGGAGGAGGAAGGAGGAGAAGGGAGGAGGAGATGATAGCATTGTAAAAGTTAACAAGATAGTTAGTTTAAGCAGAAAGTGAGGAGAGGTTAGAGATAAGGGTAGATGTCAGAGGAGAGAGTTCAATTAAGCTGAGGTATCGAGTAGGACAGGGGTGAGGGGAATGAGAGGTGGTGGATGATGAGAGCAGAAGAGGTCATGTACAAATAGACCTTGTTAGTCAGAGAGCAGTCATTCCAGAGGGCACGTGAGAAGTGAAGAGTAAAGTGAGACATGGAATGTGGATTACATTAGATGGGTTAATACGCTTAGCAGGGAGGTGGAGAGAGAGAGGCAAGAGGCAGAGAGTGGTGCAGGGGTTGAGGAAGAGATGTTGCATGTACCTTATCAGAACATTAAAGAACATCAATTCACACTGGTGCAGAGTTGATGATGAATCCAGTTCACCTCCAATTCAATTTTAACAGAAATGTTTCATTCTTCATTACTGAAAAAAAAGAAAAGTAAAAAACATTTCATTACTATTTTCAAAATGGATTGAATTCCCCCAACAATGACTATGTGTTACCAATATATCCCTCTCAGTCCCACTGCAGCATATACTGTACCAGTGTGAAAGTAGGAAGGTACACAGTACCGGTAAAACAATACGTGCCGGTACTATGCACCATATGAATTATAAGGGGATGTAAATCTCCCAGTCTCTCTCCATATCCGCAACAGAGCGGGCTCCGGTCAGTGGCATGGATGCCCATATATGGGTATGCTCATATTTGGGCATCCCATGTCACTGACCGGAGCCGGCTCTGAGTATAGGGATATATGCGGAGACGCAGAGGTGCAAGGAAATGGGAGGAGGCACGGTGAGAAACAGGGAGAGACCACAGGAAGATAGAGGGCAACAACTTCCACAAGGTACTTGTATGGGTATAATTGTTTGTATTTTGTGCAGAGGGGGTAATTTCAGATAAAATACAATTCTCCACCCTCTACGAAACAATTCCACTTTGTTCAGTAAGCCAGAAAGTCTTGGTCCCATGTGGACTGAATTTAATGCAAATAAGGTCCTTAATACACAAGTAAAGAATAAAGTTACTTATTCTCTACTGTAAGAAGTGCCACATTGCCCACTATTTGGGTCCTGTGCCCAGATTGTGACCATGCATGGCAGAGGTGAGATTCCCCCAACTCCAATTTGCTACACTCTCCAAGAGAGATAATTGTGATCAGAGGTGGAACTAGGGGAGGGTGTGAGCAGGGTCACTGCCCAGGGAGTAACCTGACTGGGGGCACGGAAATCTCATTTAGTGCATATGTTGCGGCACTGCATTGATTGACCGGTCAATCTGCACTGCTGCCTGTCACAGTGACATCCTGATCGGGCACTGTGATCAGCTATAGCACTGACCCAGGTGAGATAGTTCAGCACTTTACAAGGAGGGAACAGATGTTGTGGGTGACAGATGCTGGAGGTAGGCCAAGACTGTTGGCCAGAGTAACGTGGAGACTTACTGCACTCTGCATGCCCATCCTCTCCCTGACATCAGGGGAAGGAAGTGGCCCTGGGGTGTGTGTAGGTATGCCAGATGTCAGTGTATGCATAAGTAAGTATGCCTGTGTAGTGGGAGGTGTAGGGGCGTTAAGCTGGAGGACTTAAAACAGGCACAAAAGCACATAGATACCTCTGATTATACCGCACCAAATGCTGATAATATCATGCTGTAGCTGCACTTTACAGAAGATGATGCAGATGTCATCATTGGTTGGTGGGTTCATTAAATCAATCCATCATATCATAACCACACTGTGCATATGATGTACTGAATCAGTAACACCAGGAAGACATCTCCATGTTAGGAGTAGAGTTGAAGTTAACAGAATATGTCCAGCACTGTGGTGTGTAGCCCATAAATAATAATTGTGCACATTACCAGAACAACATACTGTCAACTGCAAGATCATTTTGCTGCTTGTAGCGTATGCTCATTCTGTACAGTGTTGTAGTAGATCCGTCTCTTCAGTGTTCACTGCAACAAAAGTAAGACATTGCATTAATATTACAGACGTTTGGGGGCTGAAATCTCACTTCGCTGCGGACAATTTCCCTTTGCATAAGATTCTTGTGATTATGTCAATGATGATCAATAACTGCATCATAACACAGCCGCTCTATACAGAAGATGTACTTGCTCTCATTGGTCATTGAGGTAATACGTCACACAATGTACAGATATAGCAAGGATTATTTCTCCCACTTGTGCATTATGGCATTATGATGGGAAATGTTGTGAGATTCTGCATTATCAGCATCACTGAATCTTTTGGAAATTAAGTGATATTCTATGTTTTAATGCAATATTATGGGTGATCAGCCGGTAAAATAATAATAGCTTGCTGTATCTGTAGCCATGCTCTACCCATGATGTGCTGAACCAATGACTGCAGAGAGATTCAGAGTGCTAAACATGACTGGAACGCATCTCTGAATAATGGGCAGCAAAGCAGTGCAGAATAGGAGGTGAAAGTATTTAAAATGGAAGATCCTTAGCAGCTGTGTGGAGAGTAGACAGTACAGACTGACCAAGTAAATGGTAAAAGGAGTAACTTCAACATTACTTGGCTTTGTTCTCCACATTGAAGCTTTCCTCCTCTTTAAATCACTAATACTGATGCCATGTGTAACCTGTACTGAGAGTTATATAATCTACTGGCCTAGATGAAACCATATGATGCAAACAGGATCCATCCCACTCCAGATTCATAGAATTGAACCACCTCAACCTTTCATAACAATCACATAGAACTGCAGCTGTGCGCTACTGCACATGTTCTTGTTATGAATGGTAGTAGATGTGGTCCTTGGGTCTTTACTTCATACTGTAGCCACCCTCTACTCATGATGTATTGAATCAACGAAAACTTGCATGGTTCAGATCACAGGAAGGGGTAGAGTAGAGATGAAAATATTCAATGTGAAACCCGTAGCAGCCGGATTGTGTGGAGTCAATAAAACGACAAATACTAAATGGTAAATGAGAAATATACACATTGCTTATCTGTCTCTGTGTAGTAATTTTCCTTCTCTTCAACTGTCCTTCAAATTTTCTCTTTTGCAAGAAAAGGAACACATGGCTTCAATATTCACTTCTGTTCTGCAGTCATCCCTCCTGAAATAAAAGTTAAGCATTGCATTGTTATTATGATAATACATACAATAAACCTTGCTCCAAACCATTTGATGCAAAGCAAATCCACCTCCCACCCACAGCTGTGCTCCTTCTAGAGCATGCATGTCAAACTCCAGTCCTCGAGGGTCCCAAACAGGCCAGGTTTATCCTGAAAACCTGGCCTGTTTGCTGCCCTCGAGGACTGGAGTTTGACATCCTTGTTCTTGAGCTTCTACCACGCAAGTCATCCATGTGAGTGACACTGTACTGCAGTCCTGGTCTGCACACAATCTACTGAATCAATGACATCACACTGTAAAGGCAATCTACAAGATGTATTAGTTGTCCACACTTCCGAAATGTTACTTTTACTGCACCGACACACTTTATTCGAGCAAATACCCAGTATGTACCTGGCAGATACCTGGAATGCGCCGCTCCTCACCTCTGACAAGCCCCGTTGCGTTTGCCTTCCCAGCCTGGGTTCATGCCTGGCTGACGGGCGGCTGATCTGTGAAATGATAATGATTAGGATTTAATAGGCTGCAATGCTTCGCGTGTCTACCAGATGGCATAAATTCATGAATTGTAATGCAGTATATATATATATACTGTGCAGTATTGCAGCCAGCGGGAATAAAATGCTTCAATCCCTGCATGGAAAATACCTCAATGCACTCGGGCAGAAAACAGTCACAAACCTCAATACACCCGGGTATACCAGAATTCGTGGGACTAGCCGAGCTCGAATAAAGTGTGTCGCCAGTGTATGTCCAAATCACTTATTCCCATGACCTGATATTTGTATTTGTTATTTATAGGATTGTCACAAAGAGTTGATGAGGTCACCAAATGATAGTATGTAGAGAGAAAGAGAGATCTCAGAACAGAGCCCTGATGTATACCCACAGACAGATCAATAGAAGACGAAGACATGTTAGCAACAGAGATGGAGAATGTGTGACAGGAAAGTTATGATGAAAACCAGGATAGAACTGTGTTACGGATACCAAGAGAGAGTTTAGAATATGAAGGAGGAGAGTGATTGAGAGCATCAAACGCAGCAGATAGATCAAGTAGGATTAGTAGGGAAAAGTGACCTTGGGAATTTGCTTTAAGCACAGTCTGTAGAACGAGCTGTACGAAAGGCAGGTTGTAAAGGATCCAGGAGGGCATGTGATTTAAGAATGTTGACATTCTAGCAATTAGGAGACAAACAGCAGGAGGGATATAGGGCGGTAGTTAGTAAGGCACATAGGGTGTAGGTTGTTTCTGAGAAAAGGGTGACCACTACAGGCTTAAAGTAAGAGGGTAAAGAGCCAGAGAATAGGGAGGACTTGAAGATGTGGGTGAGAGTGGGGACTAAGAGATGCAGTAAGGTGTGAGGGGATACGATCTAGAGGGCATGTGGTAGAGGGAGAAGAGAAGATGATTAGCTTCCAGCTCTGTAAGAGAAGAAAAGGAGTCAAATGCAGAAGGAGAATTAGGTAGAAGGAGAGAAGGGGGAAGGGACAGAAGGAATCTCCTTGTGGGTGGCATCCACCTTGCCTCTGAAGTAGTCAAATGCTTGAGGAGAAGTGAAGGAAGGATGGCAAGTGTGAGAAGAAGGTTAGTGGAGGGAGTCAAATACAGGGGAAAAAAGACAGCGTAAATTAAATTTGTGTGTTGATGAATGTGGAAAAAAAAGTAGTGTGGTTTGGCCCCAGAGAGCAGCTTTATACAGGACTGGAGACATTTTTACTGTAGAAAAATCAAACATCAAGTGTGAGATTTCCTTCATAGGCATTAAGAACAGCGAGTGGAAGTGTGATGAACATGTTTGGGAATTTAGCCAAGGGTGTGGGTTAGAGGGACGAGTGTGTCAGAGCTTGAAGGGGCATATAGAGGATAGCATTGTAAGAGTTAATAAGATTGTCAGTTTAAGCAGAAAGAGAGAGAGAGAGAGCAGAGAGGTTAGAGTAGATGTCAGAGGAGAGTTTAATTAAGCAGAGGAAAATCAGTGGGACAGGTAAGATGGGGTGAGGGGAATGACTGATTGTGAATGATGAGAGCAGAAGAGGTCATGTACAACTAGAGCCTTGTTAGTCAGAGAACGGACATTCCAGAGGGCATAGGAGAAGGGAAGAGAAAAGTAAGGAAAGGAATGTGGATTACATTAGATAGGTTAACACTCTTAGCAGGGAGGCAGAGGCAGGGAGACCCGATGTGTATATGAGCAGGTTCAAGATTATAAGAGATATCCCACACATCAGCAAACATAGAAGGAGACACAGAGATAGGTGTAGAGAGAGCCAGAGATAGCTCTATGTAGAGAGAGAGGGACGTAGAGAGAATGAGACAGATAGGCGCAGAGAGAGGGGGCGCAGAGAGAGGGGGCGCAGAAAGAGGGGGCGCAGAGAGAGAGGGGGCGCAGAGAGAGAGGGGGCGCAGAGAGAGAGGGGGCGCAGAGAGAGAGGGGGCGCAGAGAGAGAGGGGGCGCAGAGAGAGAGGGGGCGCAGAGAGAGAGGGGTGCAGAGAGAGAGGGGGCGCAGAGAGAGGGGGCGCAGAGAATAGGATGTACATGAGTGCTTTTCATTGAGCAGTGCAGAAATAGCTGCAATAGAGGTCTGTACAAATGGTGCAGTGTGTAGACACATGCAAAGGTAGGGGAAGGAAAGAGGAGAACATGTGGATAAAAGCAGGAGTGTGGAAGTTAGAGAAATTAGAAAAGTTTAACAGAGGAGTGAGGAAACAGCAAGCAGAAAGAACAAGAGAGAGGTTACATTGGGATGACGTTCTGTGGTAAAGAGAAAATGCTAGGAGAGAGCTTTCATATATTAGAGGACATGAATTGAGGGAGCAAATGTATAAATCAAAACCTGAGGGGGAGGTATAGCACGAAAGCTTGCACAGCAGATTATAGTCTTAATGTTGCGTGTACCTGTCAGGGTATTCAAGAAGTTAAATTCTCACAAGTGCAGAGTTCATGATGAAATGCTGAATCTAGTTCCCCTCCAATTTAATTTTAATATAACTTTTCCATTCTTCATTACTGCAAAAAGCAAACAAAACAAAACCACATTGCATTACTATTTTCAAAATGGATTGAATGGCATATTCTACAGTGATTGTGTGATGCCAATATTCCCCACTCACTCGTAGTGAAGCACATATTGTACTAGTGTTGAAAGAAGGCCGGTAGAGTCAGGTATGCAGTACTGATAAAACAATAAGTGCCCGTCGTAAGTACCAGCTCCGCAACAGTGCGGGCATCACATTAGTGACGTGGATGAACATATATGGATAAGCCCATATTAAGGCATCACGTGACCAGAGCCGTCACTGACTGGGTATACGTAAAGACGCAGGGAGATGCAAGGAAAGGGAGGGAGAGAGACAGGGAGAAGATGTGAAACGGAGGAAGGCACGGATGGAGAGAGGGAGTTCTTCCGAGCTTCTGCGGGCCTCTCTCTTTCACTGGTGCATGCTGGGAGCTGGTCCCAACATCCACAAAGTATGTGTGTATTATTGGTTGTATTTTATGGGGGTAGGAGGGTAGTGTGTATATTGTGTGTGTGGGAGTATTATATTGTGTGTAGAGGTGCAGAGGAGAGTACTAGATTGTGTATCTTGTGTAAGGGTGTTGTGTATATTGTGTTTGGAGCTATAATATTATTGGGGAGATTAGTATTGAGGAGGTATTATAGTGTGTATTGTGGGGAGTATTAGTGTGTGTATTGTTTGTGGGTGACAGATGCTGGGGGTATGCAGCAATCCCTGCACTGAGGTCCGAGGCGGCTCTGCATCGCTCGCACACACTGTGGACGACCAAGCATGTGCCCATGATAATCATGGCCTTAGAGGGATGAGTGTGTCAGAGCCTAGAAGGGGCATATATATGATGGAGGAGGGAGGAGATGATAGCATTGTAAAAGTTAACAAGATAGTTAGTTTAAGCAGAAAGTGAGGAGAGGTTAGAGATAAGGGTAGATGTCAGAGGAGAGAGTTCAATTAAGCTGAGGTATCGAGTAGGACAGGGGTGAGGGGAATGAGAGGTGGTGGATGATGAGAGCAGAAGAGGTCATGTACAAATAGACCTTGTTAGTCAGAGAGCAGACATTCCAGAGGGCACGTGAGAAGTGAAGAGTAAAGTGAGACATGGAATGTGGATTACATTAGATGGGTTAATACGCTTAGCAGGGAGGTGGAGAGAGAGAGGCAAGAGGCAGAGAGTGGTGCAGGGGTTGAGGAAGAGATGTTGCATGTACCTTATCAGAACATTAAAGAACATCAATTCACACTGGTGCAGAGTTGATGATGAATCCAGTTCACCTCCAATTCAATTTTAACAGAAATTTTTCATTCTTCATTACTGAAAAAAAAGAAAAGTAAAAAACATTGCATTACTATTTTCAAAATGGATTGAGTTCCCCCAACAATGACTATGTGTTACCAATATATCCCTCTCAGTCCCACTGCAGCATATACTGTACCAGTGTGAAAGTAGGAAGGTACACAGTACCGGTAAAACAATACGTGCCGGTACTATGCACCATATGAATTATAAGGGGATGTAAATCTCCCAGTCTCTCTCCATATCCGCAACAGAGCGGGCTCCGGTCAGTGGCATGGATGCCCATATATGGGTATGCTCATATTTGGCCATCCCATGTCACTGACCGGAGCCGGCTCTGAGTATAGGGATATATGCGGAGACGCAGAGGTGCAAGGAAATGGGAGGAGGCACGGTGAGAAACAGGGAGAGACCACAGGAAGATAGAGGGCAACAACTTCCACAAGGTACTTGTATGGGTATAATTGTTTGTATTTTGTGCAGAGGGGGTAATTTCAGATAAAATACAATTCTCCACCCTCTACGAAACAATTCCACTTTGTTCAGTAAGCCAGAAAGTCTTGGTCCCATGTGGACTGAATTTAATGCAAATAAGGTCCTTAATACACAAGTAAAGAATATAGTTACTTATTCTCTACTGTAAGAAGTGCCACATTGCCCACTATTTGGGTCCTGTGCCCAGATTGTGACCATGCATGGCAGAGGTGAGATTCCCCCAACTCCAATTTGCTACACTCTCCAAGAGAGATAATTGTGATCAGAGGTGGAACTAGGGGAGTGGGTGAGCAGGGTCGCTGCCCAGGGAGTTACCTGACTGGGGGCACGGAAATCTCATTTAGTGCATATGTTGCGGCACTGCATTGATTGACCGGTCAATCTGCACTGCTGCCTGTCACAGTGACATCATGATCGGGCACTGTGATCAGCTATAGCACTGACCCAGGTGAGATAGTTCAGCACTTTACAAGGAGGGAACAGATGTTGTGGGTGACAGATGCTGGGGGTAGGCCAAGACTGTTGGCCAGAGTAATGTGGAGACTTACTGCACTCTGCATGCCCATCCTCTCCCTGACATCAGGGGAAGGAAGTGGCCCTGGGGTGTGTGTAGGTATGCCAGATGACAGTGTATGCATAAGTAAGTATGCCTGTGGAGTGGGAGGTGTAGGGGCGTTAATCTGGAGGACTTAAACCAGGCACAAAAGCACATAGATACCTCTGATTATACCGCACCAAATGCTGATAATATCATGCTGTAGCTGCACTTTACAGAAGATGATGCAGATGTCATCAGTTGTTGGTGGGTTCATTAAATCAATCCATCATATCATAGCCACATTGTGCATATGATGTACTGAATCAGTAACACCAGGAAGACATCTCCATGTTAGGGGTAGAGTTGAAGTTAACAGAATATGTCCAGCACTGTGGTGTGTAGCCCATAAATAATAATTGTGCACATTACCAGAACAACATACTGTCAACTGCAAGATCATTTTGCTGCTTGTAGTGTATGCTCGTCCTGTGCAGTGTTGTAGTAGATCCATCTCTTCAGTGTTCACTGCAACAAAAGTAAGACATTGCATTAATATTACAGACGTTTGGGGGCTGAAATCTCACTTCGCTGCGGACAATTTCCCTTTGCATAAGATTCTTGTGATTATGTCAATGATGATCAATAACTACATCATAACACAGCCGCTCTATACAGAAGATGTACTTGCTCTCAATGGTCATGGAGGTAATACGTCACACAATGTACAGATATAGCAAGGATTATTTCTTCCTCTGGTGCATTATGGCATTATGATGGGAAATGTTGTGAGATTCTGCATTATCAGCATCACTGAATCTTTTGGAAATTAAGTGATATTCTATGTTTTAATGCAATATTATGGATGATCAGCCGGTAAAATAATAATAGCTTGCTGTATCTGTAGCCATGCTCTACCCATGATGTGCTGAACCAATGACTGCAGAGAGATTCAGAGTGGTAAACATGACTGGAACGCATCTCTGAATAATGGGCAGCAAAGCAGTGCAGAATAGGAGGTGAAAGTATTTAAAATGGAAGACCCTTAGCAGCTGTGTGGGGAGTAGACAGTACAGACTGACCAAGTAAATGGTAAAAGGAGTAACTTCAACATTACTTGGCTTTGTTCTCCACATTGAAGCTTTCCTCCTCTTTAAATCACTAATACTGATGCCATGTGTAACCTGTACTGAGAGTTATATAATCTACTGGCCTAGATGAAACCATATGATGCAAACAGGATCCATCCCACTCCAGATTCATAGAATTGAACCACCTCAACCTTTCATAACAATCACATAGAACTGCAGCTGTGCGCTACTGCACATGTTCTTGTTATGAATGGTAGTAGATGTGGTCCTTGGGTCTTTACTTCATACTGTAGCCACCCTCTACTCATGATGTATTGAATCAACGAAAACTTGCATGGTTCAGATCACAGGAAGGGGTAGAGTAGAGATGAAAATATTCAATGTGAAACCCGTAGCAGCCGGATTGTGTGGAGTCAATAAAACGACAAATACTAAATGGTAAATGAGAAATATACACATTGCTTATCTGTCTCGGTGTAGTAATTTTCCTTCTCTTCAACTGTCCTTCAAATTTTCTCTTTTGCAAGAAAAGGAACACATGGCTTCAATATTCACTTCTGTTCTGCAGTCATCCCTCCTGAAATAAAAGTTAAGCATTGCATTGTTATTATGATAATACATACAATAAACCTTGCTCCAAACCATTTGATGCAAAGCAAATCCACCTCCCACCCACAGCGGTGCTCCTTCTAGAGCATGCATGTCAAACTCCAGTCCTCGAGGGTCCCAAACAGGCCAGGTTTTCAGTAGGGATATCCTGAAAACCTGGCCTGTTTGCTGCCCTCGAGGACTGGAGTTTGACATCCTTGTTCTTGAGCTTCTACCACGCAAGTCATCCATGTGAGTGACACTGTACTGCAGTCCTGGTCTGCACACAATCTACTGAATCAATGACATCACACTGTAAAGGCAATCTACAAGATGTATTAGTTGTCCACACTTCCGAAATGTTACTTTTATGTCCAAATCACTTATTCCCATGACCTGATATTTGTATTTGTTATTTATAGGATTGTCACAAAGAGTTGATGAGGTCACCAAATGATAGTATGTAGAGAGAAAGAGAGATATCAGAACAGAGCCCTGATGTATACCCACAGACAGATCAATAGAAGACGAAGACATGTTAGCAACAGAGATGGAGAATGTGTGACAGGAAAGTTATGATGAAAACCAGGATAGAACTGTGTTACGGATACCAAGAGAGAGTTTAGAATATGAAGGAGGAGAGTGATTGAGAGCATCAAACGCAGCAGATAGATCAAGTAGGATTAGTAGGGAAAAGTGACCTTGGGAATTTGCTTTAAGCACAGTCTGTAGAACGAGCTGTACGAAAGGCAGGTTGTAAAGGATCCAGGAGGGAATGTGATTTAAGAATGTTGACATTCTAGCAATTAGGAGACAAACAGCAGGAGGGATACAGGGCGGTAGTTAGTAAGGCACATAGGGTGTAGGTTGTTTCTGAGAAAAGGGTGACCACTACAGGCTTAAAGTAAGAGGGTAAAGAGCCAGAGAATAGGGAGGAATTGAAGATGTGGGTGAGAGTGGGGACTAAGAGATGCAGTAAGGTGTGAGGGGATACGATCTAGAGGGCATGTGGTAGAGGGAGAAGAGAAGATGATTAGCTTCCAGCTCTGTAAGAGAAGAAAAGGAGTCAAATGCAGAAGGAGAATTAGGTAGAAGGAGAGAAGGGGGAAGGGACAGAAGGAATCTCCTTGTGGGTGGCATCCACCTTGCCTCTGAAGTAGTCAAATGCTTGAGGAGAAGTGAAGGAAGGATGGCAAGTGTGAGGAGAAGGTTAGTGGAGGGAGTCAAATACAGGGAAAAAAAGACAGCGTAAATTAAATTTGAGTGTTGATGAATGTGAAAAAAAAGTAGTGTGGTTTGGCCCCAGAGAGCAGCTTTATACAGGACTGGAGACATTTTTACTGTAGAAAAATCAAATATCAATTGTGTGATTTCCTTCATAGGCATTAAGAACAGCGAGTGGAAGTGTGATGAACATGTTTGGGAATTTAGCCAAGGGTGTGGGCTAGAGGGACAAGTGTGTCAGAGCCTAGAGGGGGCATATAGATAGGAGGATAGCATTGTAAGAGTTAATAAGATTGTTAGTTTAAGCGGAAAGAGAGAGAGAGGTTAGAGTAGATGTCAGAGGAGAGTTTAATTAAGCAGAGGAAAATCAGTGGGACAGGTAAGATGGGGTGAGGGGAATGACTGATTGTGAATGATGAGAGCAGAAGAGGTCATGTACAACTAGAGCCTTGTTAGTCAGAGAACGGGCATTCCAGATGGCATAGGAGAAGGGAAGAGAAAAGTAAGGAAAGGAATGTGGATTACATTAGATAGGTTAACACTCTTAGCAGGGAGGCAGAGGCAGGGAGGCCCGATGTGTATATGAGCAGGTTCAAGATTATAAGAGATATCCCACACATCAGCAAACATAGAAGGAGACACAGAGATAGGTGTAGAGAGAGACAGAGATAGCTCTATGTAGAGAGAGAGGGACGTAGAGAGAATGAGACAGATAGGCGCAGAGAGAGGGGGCGCAGAGAGAGGAGGCGCCAAAAGAGGGGGCGCAGAGAGAGGGGGCACAGAGAATAGGATATTAAAGAGTGCTTTTCATTGAGCAGTGCAGAAATAGCTGCAATAGAGGTCTGTACAAATGGTGCAGTGTGTAGACACATGCAAAGGTAGGGGAAGGAAAGAGGAGAACATGTGGATAAAAGCAGGAGTGTGGAAGTTAGAGAAATTAGAAAAGTTTAACAGAGGAGTGAGGAAACAGCAAGCAGAAAGAACAAGAGAGAGGTTACATTGGGATGACGTTCTGTGGTAAAGAGAAAATGCTAGGAGAGAGCTTTCAAATATTAGAGGACATGAATTGAGGCAGCAAATGTATAAATCAAAACCTGAGGGGGAGGTATAGCACGAAAGCTTGCACAGCAGATTATAGTCTTAATGTTGCGTGTACCTGTCAGGGTATTCAAGAAGTTAAATTCTCACAAGTGCAGAGTTCATGATGAAATGCTGAATCTAGTCCCCCTCCAATTTAATTTTAATATAACTTTTCCATTCTTCATTACTGCAAAAAGCAAACAAAACAAAACCACATTGCATTACTATTTTCAAAATGGATTGAATGGCATATTCAACAGTGACTGTGTGATGCCAATATTCCCCACTCACTCGTAGTGAAGCACATATTGTACTAGTGTTGAAAGTAGGCCGGTAGAGTCAGGTACGCAGTACTGATAAAACAATAAGTGCCCGTCGTAAGTACCAGCTCCGCAACAGTGCGGGCATCACATTAGTGACGTGGATGAACATATATGGATAAGCCCATATTAAGGCATCACGTGACCAGAGCCGTCACTGACTGGGTATACGTAAAGACGCAGGGAGATGCAAGGAAAGGGAGGGAGAGAGACAGGGAGAAGATGTGAAACGGAGGAAGGCACGGATGGAGGGAGTTCTTCCGAGCTTCTGCGGGCCTCTCTCTTTCACTGGTGCATGCCGGGAGCTGGTCCCAACATCCACAAAGTGTGTGTGTATTATTGGTTGTATTTTATGGGGGTAGGAGGGTAGTGTGTATATTGTGTGTGTGGGAGTATTATATTGTGTGTAGAGGTGCAGAGGAGAGTACTAGATTGTGTATCTTGTGTAAGGGTGTTGTGTATATTGTGTTTGGAGCTATAATATTATTGGGGAGATTAGTATTGAGGAGGTATTATAGTGTGTATTGTGGGGAGTATTAGTGTGTGTATTGTTTGTGGGTGACAGATGCTGGGGGTATGCAGCAATCCCTGCACTGAGGTCCGAGGCGGCTCTGCATCGCTCGCACACACTGTGGATGACCAAGCATGTGCCCATGATAATCATGGCCTTAGAGGGATGAGTGTGTCAGAGCCTAGAAGGGGCATATATATGATGGAGGAGGGAGGAGGAGGAGGGAGGAGGAGGAGATGATAGCATTGTAAAAGTTAACAAGATAGTTAGTTTAAGCAGAAAGTGAGGAGAGGTTAGAGATAAGGGTAGATGTCAGAGGAGAGAGTTCAATTAAGCTGAGGTATCGAGTAGGAAAGGGGTGAGGGGAATGAGAGGTGGTGGATGAGAGCAGAAGAGGTCATGTACAAATAGACCTTGTTAGTCAGAGAGCAGTCATTCCAGAGGGCACGTGAGAAGTGAAGAGTAAAGTGAGACATGGAATGTGGATTACATTAGATGGGTTAATACGCTTAGCAGGGAGGTGGAGAGAGAGAGGCAAGAGGCAGAGAGTGGTGCAGGGGTTGAGGAAGAGATGTTGCATGTACCTTATCAGAACATTAAAGAACATCAATTCACACTGGTGCAGAGTTGATGATGAATCCAGTTCACCTCCAATTCAATTTTAACAGAAATGTTTCATTCTTCATTACTGAAAAAAAAGAAAAGTAAAAAACATTTCATTACTATTTTCAAAATGGATTGAATTCCCCCAACAATGACTATGTGTTACCAATATATCCCTCTCAGTCCCACTGCAGCATATACTGTACCAGTGTGAAAGTAGGAAGGTACACAGTACCGGTAAAACAATACGTGCCGGTACTATGCACCATATGAATTATAAGGGGATGTAAATCTCCCAGTCTCTCTCCATATCCGCAACAGAGCGGGCTCCGGTCAGTGGCATGGATGCCCATATATGGGTATGCTCATATTTGGGCATCCCATGTCACTGACCGGAGCCGGCTCTGAGTATAGGGATATATGCGGAGACGCAGAGGTGCAAGGAAATGGGAGGAGGCACGGTGAGAAACAGGGAGAGACCACAGGAAGATAGAGGGCAACAACTTCCACAAGGTACTTGTATGGGTATAATTGTTTGTATTTTGTGCAGAGGGGGTAATTTCAGATAAAATACAATTCTCCACCCTCTACGAAACAATTCCACTTTGTTCAGTAAGCCAGAAAGTCTTGGTCCCATGTGGACTGAATTTAATGCAAATAAGGTCCTTAATACACAAGTAAAGAATAAAGTTACTTATTCTCTACTGTAAGAAGTGCCACATTGCCCACTATTTGGGTCCTGTGCCCAGATTGTGACCATGCATGGCAGAGGTGAGATTCCCCCAACTCCAATTTGCTACACTCTCCAAGAGAGATAATTGTGATCAGAGGTGGAACTAGGGGAGGGTGTGAGCAGGGTCACTGCCCAGGGAGTAACCGGACTGGGGGCACGGAAATCTCATTTAGTGCATATGTTGCGGCACTGCATTGATTGACCGGTCAATCTGCACTGCTGCCTGTCACAGTGACATCCTGATCGGGCACTGTGATCAGCTATAGCACTGACCCAGGTGAGATAGTTCAGCACTTTACAAGGAGGGAACAGATGTTGTGGGTGACAGATGCTGGAGGTAGGCCAAGACTGTTGGCCAGAGTAACGTGGAGACTTACTGCACTCTGCATGCCCATCCTCTCCCTGACATCAGGGGAAGGAAGTGGCCCTGGGGTGTGTGTAGGTATGCCAGATGTCAGTGTATGCATAAGTAAGTATGCCTGTGTAGTGGGAGGTGTAGGGGCGTTAAGCTGGAGGACTTAAAACAGGCACAAAAGCACATAGATACCTCTGATTATACCGCACCAAATGCTGATAATATCATGCTGTAGCTGCACTTTACAGAAGATGATGCAGATGTCATCATTGGTTGGTGGGTTCATTAAATCAATCCATCATATCATAACCACACTGTGCATATGATGTACTGAATCAGTAACACCAGGAAGACATCTCCATGTTAGGAGTAGAGTTGAAGTTAACAGAATATGTCCAGCACTGTGGTGTGTAGCCCATAAATAATAATTGTGCACATTACCAGAACAACATACTGTCAACTGCAAGATCATTTTGCTGCTTGTAGCGTATGCTCATTCTGTACAGTGTTGTAGTAGATCCGTCTCTTCAGTGTTCACTGCAACAAAAGTAAGACATTGCATTAATATTACAGACGTTTGGGGGCTGAAATCTCACTTCGCTGCGGACAATTTCCCTTTGCATAAGATTCTTGTGATTATGTCAATGATGATCAATAACTGCATCATAACACAGCCGCTCTATACAGAAGATGTACTTGCTCTCATTGGTCATTGAGGTAATACGTCACACAATGTACAGATATAGCAAGGATTATTTCTCCCACTTGTGCATTATGGCATTATGATGGGAAATGTTGTGAGATTCTGCATTATCAGCATCACTGAATCTTTTGGAAATTAAGTGATATTCTATGTTTTAATGCAATATTATGGGTGATCAGCCGGTAAAATAATAATAGCTTGCTGTATCTGTAGCCATGCTCTACCCATGATGTGCTGAACCAATGACTGCAGAGAGATTCAGAGTGCTAAACATGACTGGAACGCATCTCTGAATAATGGGCAGCAAAGCAGTGCAGAATAGGAGGTGAAAGTATTTAAAATGGAAGATCCTTAGCAGCTGTGTGGAGAGTAGACAGTACAGACTGACCAAGTAAATGGTAAAAGGAGTAACTTCAACATTACTTGGCTTTGTTCTCCACATTGAAGCTTTCCTCCTCTTTAAATCACTAATACTGATGCCATGTGTAACCTGTACTGAGAGTTATATAATCTACTGGCCTAGATGAAACCATATGATGCAAACAGGATCCATCCCACTCCAGATTCATAGAATTGAACCACCTCAACCTTTCATAACAATCACATAGAACTGCAGCTGTGCGCTACTGCACATGTTCTTGTTATGAATGGTAGTAGATGTGGTCCTTGGGTCTTTACTTCATACTGTAGCCACCCTCTACTCATGATGTATTGAATCAACGAAAACTTGCATGGTTCAGATCACAGGAAGGGGTAGAGTAGAGATGAAAATATTCAATGTGAAACCCGTAGCAGCCGGATTGTGTGGAGTCAATAAAACGACAAATACTAAATGGTAAATGAGAAATATACACATTGCTTATCTGTCTCTGTGTAGTAATTTTCCTTCTCTTCAACTGTCCTTCAAATTTTCTCTTTTGCAAGAAAAGGAACACATGGCTTCAATATTCACTTCTGTTCTGCAGTCATCCCTCCTGAAATAAAAGTTAAGCATTGCATTGTTATTATGATAATACATACAATAAACCTTGCTCCAAACCATTTGATGCAAAGCAAATCCACCTCCCACCCACAGCTGTGCTCCTTCTAGAGCATGCATGTCAAACTCCAGTCCTCGAGGGTCCCAAACAGGCCAGGTTTTCAGTAGGGATATCCTGAAAACCTGGCCTGTTTGCTGCCCTCGAGGACTGGAGTTTGACATCCTTGTTCTTGAGCTTCTACCACGCAAGTCATCCATGTGAGTGACACTGTACTGCAGTCCTGGTCTGCACACAATCTACTGAATCAATGACATCACACTGTAAAGGCAATCTACAAGATGTATTAGTTGTCCACACTTCCGAAATGTTACTTTTATGTCCAAATCACTTATTCCCATGACCTGATATTTGTATTTGTTATTTATAGGATTGTCACAAAGAGTTGATGAGGTCACCAAATGATAGTATGTAGAGAGAAAGAGAGATCTCAGAACAGAGCCCTGATGTATACCCACAGACAGATCAATAGAAGACGAAGACATGTTAGCAACAGAGATGGAGAATGTGTGACAGGAAAGTTATGATGAAAACCAGGATAGAACTGTGTTACGGATACCAAGAGAGAGTTTAGAATATGAAGGAGGAGAGTGATTGAGAGCATCAAACGCAGCAGATAGATCAAGTAGGATTAGTAGGGAAAAGTGACCTTGGGAATTTGCTTTAAGCACAGTCTGTAGAACGAGCTGTACGAAAGGCAGGTTGTAAAGGATCCAGGAGGGCATGTGATTTAAGAATGTTGACATTCTAGCAATTAGGAGACAAACAGCAGGAGGGATATAGGGCGGTAGTTAGTAAGGCACATAGGGTGTAGGTTGTTTCTGAGAAAAGGGTGACCACTACAGGCTTAAAGTAAGAGGGTAAAGAGCCAGAGAATAGGGAGGACTTGAAGATGTGGGTGAGAGTGGGGACTAAGAGATGCAGTAAGGTGTGAGGGGATACGATCTAGAGGGCATGTGGTAGAGGGAGAAGAGAAGATGATTAGCTTCCAGCTCTGTAAGAGAAGAAAAGGAGTCAAATGCAGAAGGAGAATTAGGTAGAAGGAGAGAAGGGGGAAGGGACAGAAGGAATCTCCTTGTGGGTGGCATCCACCTTGCCTCTGAAGTAGTCAAATGCTTGAGGAGAAGTGAAGGAAGGATGGCAAGTGTGAGAAGAAGGTTAGTGGAGGGAGTCAAATACAGGGGAAAAAAGACAGCGTAAATTAAATTTGTGTGTTGATGAATGTGGAAAAAAAAGTAGTGTGGTTTGGCCCCAGAGAGCAGCTTTATACAGGACTGGAGACATTTTTACTGTAGAAAAATCAAACATCAAGTGTGAGATTTCCTTCATAGGCATTAAGAACAGCGAGTGGAAGTGTGATGAACATGTTTGGGAATTTAGCCAAGGGTGTGGGTTAGAGGGACGAGTGTGTCAGAGCTTGAAGGGGCATATAGAGGATAGCATTGTAAGAGTTAATAAGATTGTCAGTTTAAGCAGAAAGAGAGAGAGAGAGAGAGCAGAGAGGTTAGAGTAGATGTCAGAGGAGAGTTTAATTAAGCAGAGGAAAATCAGTGGGACAGGTAAGATGGGGTGAGGGGAATGACTGATTGTGAATGATGAGAGCAGAAGAGGTCATGTACAACTAGAGCCTTGTTAGTCAGAGAACGGACATTCCAGAGGGCATAGGAGAAGGGAAGAGAAAAGTAAGGAAAGGAATGTGGATTACATTAGATAGGTTAACACTCTTAGCAGGGAGGCAGAGGCAGGGAGACCCGATGTGTATATGAGCAGGTTCAAGATTATAAGAGATATCCCACACATCAGCAAACATAGAAGGAGACACAGAGATAGGTGTAGAGAGAGCCAGAGATAGCTCTATGTAGAGAGAGAGGGACGTAGAGAGAATGAGACAGATAGGCGCAGAGAGAGGGGGCGCAGAGAGAGGGGGCGCAGAAAGAGGGGGCGCAGAGAGAGAGGGGGCGCAGAGAGAGAGGGGGCGCAGAGAGAGAGGGGGCGCAGAGAGAGAGGGGGCGCAGAGAGAGAGGGGGCGCAGAGAGAGAGGGGGCGCAGAGAGAGAGGGGGCGCAGAGAGAGAGGGGGCGCAGAGAGAGAGGGGGCGCAGAGAGAGAGGGGGCGCAGAGAGAGAGGGGTGCAGAGAGAGAGGGGGCGCAGAGAGAGGGGGCGCAGAGAATAGGATGTACATGAGTGCTTTTCATTGAGCAGTGCAGAAATAGCTGCAATAGAGGTCTGTACAAATGGTGCAGTGTGTAGACACATGCAAAGGTAGGGGAAGGAAAGAGGAGAACATGTGGATAAAAGCAGGAGTGTGGAAGTTAGAGAAATTAGAAAAGTTTAACAGAGGAGTGAGGAAACAGCAAGCAGAGAGAACAAGAGAGAGGTTACATTGGGATGACGTTCTGTGGTAGAGAGAAAATGCTAGGAGAGAGCTTTCAAATATTAGAGGACATGACTTGAGGGAGCAAATGTATAAATCAAAACCTGAGGGGGAGGTATAGCACGAAAGCTTGCACAGCAGATTATAGTCTTAAAGTTGCGTGTACCTGTCAGGGCATTCAAGAAGGTAAATTCTCACAAGTGCAGAGTTCATGATGAAATGCTGAATCCAGTTCCCCTCCAATTTAATTTTAATATAACTTATCCATTCTTCATTACTGCAAAAAGCAAACAAAACAAAACCACATTGCATTACTATTTTCAAAATGGATTGAATGGCATATTCAACAGTGACTGTGTGATGCCAATATTCCCCACTCACTCGTAGTGAAGCACTTATTGTACTAGTGTTGAAAGTAGGCCGGTAGAGTCAGGTACGCAGTACTGATAAAACAATAAGTGCGCGTCGTAAGTACCAGCTCCGCAACAGTGCGGGCATCACATTAGTGACGTGGATGAACATATATGGATAAGCCCATATTAAGGCATCACGTGACCAGAGCCGTCACTGACTGGGTATACGTAAAGACGCAGGGAGATGCAAGGAAAGGGAGGGAGAGAGACAGGGAGAAGATGGGAAACGGAGGGAGGCACGGATGGAGAGAGGGAGTTCTTCCGAGCTTCTGCTGGCCTCTCTCTTTCACTGGTGCATGCCGGGAGCTGGTCCCAACATCCACAAAGTGTGTGTGTATTATTGGTTGTATTTTATGGGGGTAGGAGGGTAGTGTGTATATTGTGTGTGTGGGAGTATTATATTGTGTGTAGAGGTGCAGAGGAGAGTACTAGATTGTGTATCTTGTGTAAGGGTGTTGTGTATATTGTGTTTGGAGCTATAATATTATTGGAGAGATTAGTATTGAGGAGGTATTATAGTGTGTATTGTGGGGAGTATTAGTGTGTGTATTGTTTGTGGGTGAAAGATGCTGGGGTATGCAGCAATCCCTGCACTGAGGTCCGAGGCGGCTCTGCATCGCTCGCACGCACTGTGGATGACCAAGCATGTGCCCATGATAATCATGGCCTTAGAGGGATGAGTGTGTCAGAGCCTAGAAGGGGCATATAAATATATAATGGAGGAGGGAGGAGGGAGGAGGAGGAGATGATAGCATTGTAAAAGTTAACAAGATAGTTAGTTTAAGCAGAAAGTGAGGAGAGGTTAGAGATAAGGGTAGATGTCAGAGGAGAGAGTTCAATTAAGCTGAGGTATCGAGTAGGACAGGGGTGAGGGGAATGAGAAGTGGTGGATGATGAGAGCAGAAGAGGTCATGTACAAATAGACCTTGTTAGTCAGAGAGCAGACATTCCAGAGGGCACGTGAGAAGTGAAGAGTAAAGTGAGACAAGGAATGTGGATTACATTAGATGGGTTAATACGCTTAGCAGGGAGGTGGAGAGAGAGAGGCAAGAGGCAGAGAGTGGTGTAGGGGTTGAGGAAGAGATGTTGCATGTACCTTATCAGAACATTAAAGAACATCAATTCACACTGGTGCAGAGTTGATGATGATTCCAGTTCACCTCCAATTCAATTTTAACAGAACTTTTTCATTCTTCATTACTGCAAAAAAAAAAGTATAAAACATTGCATTACTATTTTCAAAATGGATTGAATTCCCCCAACAATAACTATGTGTTACCAATATATCCCTCTCAGTCCCACTGCAGCACATACTGTACCAGTGTGAAAGTAGGAAGGTACACAGTAACGGTAAAACAATACGTGCCGGTACTATGCACCATATGAATTATAAGGGGATGTAAATCTCCCAGTCTCTCTCCATATCCGCAACAGAGTGGGCTCCGGTCAGTGGCATGGATGCCCATGTATGGATATGCTCATATTTGGGCATCCCATGTCACTGACCGGAGCCGGCTCTGAGTATAGGGATATATGCGGAGACGCAGAGGTGCAAGGAAATGGGAGGAGGCACGTGAGAAACAGGGAGAGACCACAGGAAGATAGAGGGCAACAACTTCCACAAGGTACGTGTATGTGTATAATTGTTTGTATTTTGTGCAGAGGGGGTAATTTCAGATAAAATACAATTCTCCACCCTCTACGAAACAATTCCACTTTGTTCAGTAAGCCAGAAAGTCTTGGTCCCATGGGGACTGAATTTTAATGCAAATAAGGTCCTTAATACACAAGTAAAGAATATAGTTACTTATTCTCTACTGTAAGAAGTGCCACATTGCCCACTATTTGGGTCCTGTGCCCAGATTGTGACCATGCATGGCAGAGGTGAGATTCCACCAACACCAATTTGCTACACTCTCCAAGAGAGATAATTGTGGTCAGAGGTGGAACTAGGGGAGGGGGTGAGCAGGGTCACTGCCCAGGGAGTAACCTGACAGGGGGCACGGAAATCTCATTTAGTGCATATGGTGCGGCACTGCATTGATTGACCGGTCAATCTGCACTGCTGCCTGTCACAGTGACATCATGATCGGGCACTGTGATCAGCTATAGCACTGACCCAGGTGAGATAGTTCAGCACTTTACAAGGAGGGAACAGATGTTGTGGGTGACAGATGCTGGGGGTAGGCCAAGACTGTTGGCCAGAGTAACGTGGAGACTTACTGCACTCTGCATGCCCATCCTCTCCCTGACATCAGGGGAAGGAAGTGGCCCTGGGGTGTGTGTAGGTATGCCAGATGTCAGTGTATGCATAAGTAAGTATGTCTGTGTAGTGGGAGGTGTAGGGGCGTTAAGCTGGAGGACTTAAAACAGGCACACATCTCACTTCGCTGCGGACAATTTCCCTTTGCATAAGATTCTTGTGATTATGTCAATGATGATCAATAACTGCATCATAACACAGCTGCTCTATACAGAAGATGTACTTGCTATCAATGGTCATGGAGGTAATACGTCACACAATGTACAGATATAGCAAGGATTATTTCTTCCTCTGGTGCATTATGGCATTATGATGGGAAATGTTGTGAGATTCTGCATTATCAGCATCACTGAATCTTTTGGAAATTAAGTGATATTCTATGTTTTAATGCAATATTATGGATGATCAGCCGGTAAAATAATAAAAGCTTTCTGTATCTGTAGCCATGCTCTACCCATGATGTGCTGAATCAATGACTGCAGAGAGATTCAGAGTGGTAAACATGACTGGAACGCATCTCTAAATAATGGGCAGCAAAGCAGTGCAGAATAGGAGGTGAAAGTATTTAAAATGGAAGACCCTTAGCAGCTGTGTGGGGAGTAGACAGTACAGACTGACCAAGTAAATGGTAAAAGGAGTAACTTCAACATTACTTGGCTTTGTTCTCCACATTGAAGCTTTCCTCCTCTTTACATCACTAATACTGATGCCATGTGTAACCTGTACTGAGAGTTATATAATCTACTGGCCTAGATGAAACCATGTGATGCAAACAGGATCCATCCCACTCCAGATTCATAGAATTGAACCACCTCAACCTTTCATAACAATCACATAGAACTGCAGCTGTGCGCTACTGCACATGTTCTTGTTATGAATGGTAGTAGATGTGGTCCTTGGGTCTTTACTTCATACTGTAGCCACACTCTACTCATGATGTATTGAATCAATGAAAACTTGCATGGTTCAGATCACAGGAAGGGGTAGAGTAGAGATGAAAATGTTCAATGTGAAACCCGTAGCAGCCGGATTGTGTGGAGTCAATAAAACGACAAATACTAAATGGTAAATGAGAAATATACACATTGCTTATCTGTCTCTGTGTAGTAATTTTCATTCTGTTCAACTGTCCTTCAAATTTTCTCTTTTGCAAGAAAAGGAACACATGGCTTCAATATTCACTTCTGTTCTGCAGTCATCCCTCCTGAAATAAAAGTTAAGCATTGCATTGTTATTATGATAATACATACAATAAACCTTGCTCCAAACCATTTGATGCAAAGCAAATCCACCTCCCACCCACAGCTGTGCTCCGTCTAGAGCATGCATGTCAAACTCCAGTCCTCGAGGGTCCCAAACAGGCCAGGTTTTCAGTAGGGATATCCTGAAAACCTGGCCTGTTTGCTGCCCTCGAGGACTGGAGTTTGACATCCTTGTTCTTGAGCTTCTACCACGCAAGTCATCCATGTGAGTGACACTGTACTGCAGTCCTGGTCTGCACACAATCTACTGAATCAATGACATCACACTGTAAAGGCAATCTACAAGATGTATTAGTTGTCCACACTTCCGAAATGTTACTTTTATGTCCAAATCACTTATTCCCATGACCTGATATTTGTATTTGTTATTTATAGGATTTTCACATGTATTACTACTGTGAAACGCTATATACATTAATAGTGCTATATAAATAAATACATACACATTTATATATAATAATAATAACAGCATGTTCTTTTAAAGCGCTGCTAGTTTTACGTAGCGCTATACAGAGACATTTTGCAGACACAAGTCCCTGCCCCATAGAGCTTACAATCTATGACATTGGTGCCTGAGGCACAGAGGATATGAAGTGACTTGCCCAAGGTCACACACACACAAATATATATACATAAATATATACATATATACACACACACACACACACACACACACACACACACACACACACACACACACACACACACACACATATATATGAAAACTAACACAGAAAAAAAGAATCCCCTGAATAGCACTCTAACATACACAAATTGTATCAATAAAGGTTTATTAATCACATACACATAAATGGTTAAAATGAGGAGCAGTGGTGACCTACAAAGCTGTTATAAACTGAACCTTAAGGTGTGGGGAAAAATGCTACACTGCAGTAATAAGTACAAAGTATGTAAATAAAGTGTAGAGGCAAGAAATATATGGAAATGAGAACACTCAGACCGGCCGGTCAAGTACTACCTAAGTTGAAGCCCCCTGTGTGAAGTGCTTGTATGAAACTAGTGTATAACTAACAAGCAAATGCTTGTCCGGGGGCTTAACATATAGACAGTTGATAGATGTATTTGAAGTTGCATATTCTGTGCCGTGGATTAATCAGTATACTGAAAGCAACTGAGGATGGTACAGTAGCTGTGATAGGTTGGCCTCATAGCTCCTCCTTCAATGGAGGAATCGGCTCACAGCAGTACTTAAAGTGAAAGTAAAATGAGAAATGAAATAAAATAAACACACACATTGAAAAATCACTCACCCGACTGAGAGCGCCTTCTACAGAGCGCTGTACCACTGCTCAGCTAGCAGCTAAAACTGTCTCATTTTCCCACCATTGAAGTTTACACATGTCCACGCCCCACTCTAACAAGACGCTGTGTACGGAAGCTCGCAGGAGACAAACTAGTGAGAGAAGGTGTAGCTGCTAGCCACACTCCACGAGGTGCATTGTGGGAAATGTAGTTCTTTGCCTGCTAGCTTCTCTGACTGGTTACTGATTACGTGATGTCACTAGGGGCGGGATTAGTGTGTTGCAATGTAACGGCCCGGCTGTATGATTGTCACAGAAGGGGGGAGCCTGAGAATGTCACGGATTTAATTACACATGTAATGATGTAATAACACAGCCATGAACTAAGACAGTATACATATGGTCATGTGATATTTATAATGCATTTATTAACATTATTGTGTGGATTTGGGCTGAATTAAACTTGTATGGGATTGTCACTTTAATATCACAGTACCACTACTGTTTAACACTTATAATGACCTCCTGATTACAGATTATTAGGGACAGACTTAAAAAGGCCTGTGTAAATATTTATTATAGAGTGGCCTCTTTACTTTATAATATCAGGGAGTATCAGACAGGCCTGTGTTTATTTTTAATATACATTAGGGTGACCTGACTCCAGATTATTGGCCTTTCCCTCTGACAAATGCATATTTTCCTATACTGTGTTAATTTTGTTAGAACAAAATAAATATTCATGCGCTAAATGACAGTACCAGTGTGAGTCCCAATAAGAAGTAGTGAGGTAAAAAACCATGGTACCAGCAACATATGTAACTGATGGGGAGGGTGCTAAAATATATGGAGTGTGGCGTCCTGATTGCTAAATGAGGTGTATTATATCATAAGTGCATATAACAATATCCCTCATAGCAATCTATTAAGAACCAACAAGAACTAGGTAGCACAATAATCAGTGCTGCAGTTATAGCCTAATAATAAGTATATATATATATATATATATATATATATATATATATATATATATATATATATATATATATATATATACTGCTGCGGCCAAGTTTATTCGAGCATTTGCCCGTTCTTGGCCGCAGCAGTAGCCTGGCGCGCGCCCGAGAGTGACGGGCGCGCGCCGAAGCAGCGGAAGAGCGCCCTCCGATCGGGGCGCTCTCCCTACCGCTGCCGGGTCCGCCGGGTCCCCCGGAACCCCCTGCCGCTGTCCCGCGATCGCGGGACACCAGGGCTCCCTCGGGGAGCCCCTGGACGCGCGTGCAGGGGGCGCACGCTCCCGAAGACGCGTGACCGCGCGTCTATGACGCGCGGCACGCCGAGGGGCGGCCACTAGCAAGCCGGGAAATCTCCCGGCTTGCGGTACCGGCCACACTCGAATAAAGTGTGTCGGTACTATATATATATATATATATATATATATATATATATATATATATATATATGTAACCCATATTCCCCCACCCAATCGCAGATAGGGTGCATGTGAGGGGAGCTATATGTATTACCCAGTGTGGTGCTTTACCTGTGAGGCTCACAGGAGGCCTGAGCCTCCGCCAATGAGAGCCTGGGGTGTATCCTCCTGAACAATACTATATGGTGCAGCGCCTCCACCTGTGATGGCTCCAAGCAGAGCGGGAGTTGTTCCTCACAGGACAATAATATAATATCACGCACACAGCATATAAAAGAACAGTGACTTTTCTAACAGTAACATAACTATGCATGTCATACATTAAGTGTCTCTCTTCTAGGAGACACAGTAACTCACGTGTCTCGCAGGATGCAACCCCTCACCGTGTACCCACACCATGTCCAACTCCCCACACCACAACCCCACCCCCAAAGTAAGGTATGTGTGTGTGTGACTGCACAGCCACTATGTACTGATTTATAGTTGGTGCACTTATGGATGTTACCTGCCGAGCGCTCCAGCGCTAGGACCTGCAAACAGACTTCGCAAAGGATCCGACGGTGAAGATACGTCAGGGTTACCTTCCAGGGCGATCCCACCCGGTTGGTTGCTGCTGTGCTTGAAGAGGTCTGATCCTAAACCTCTGTAATGGTGCTGCGACAGTCTCTGCTTCCTTCACTTCTCTCTCTCTCTAAAGTGACAGGTTCCTGTACTAGGGCCTGTCCCTGTGACCACCCACCCTCACTAGTGGGAAGTCAGGGCCTCAACTCTAGCCTGGGGATTTCTGGCCTAGGGCAGAATCTCGCAGCTCTCTGCCCACCTTCTTTCCCCCTTTGTCCCCTAAGTCTCACTCACTCATGTGCTTCCCAGTCTGCTTCCTGACTGCACAAAACAATGTATCAAATTCCCTGCTGCAGAGAATCTGCAAGTCTCAGTGGCTGGTTGGTTGCAGGTGACAGGGAACATAGGGCATTCACCAGAGGCTGCTGGGGGATGTAGTCCACTCAGAACCTCTTTCCTATGGGGACTGTGTGCGCGGTCTCTACTGCACCTGTGCAAAGCTGTAGTGGCCACCGCTACACATAACTGCACCTGCGCAACCTACCAGATCTCCTGTACACTTGTAATGGCCACCACTACCCTTGCCAACCTCTGCGTATTGCGCGAACCTCGCACCAAACACAACATGGCCGCTGTGGCTATCTGCGCATGCTCGAGCATCAGGGCCCCCGACGGCGCCGGCACAGATAGCGGCGCCAACTGGGAAAAGTCGCCATCCCCTTCCCCCACTGCCACAGGGGTAAGGCAAGGGGCAAAGGAACATCAGGGAAGCCGGGAGTGGCCCCCTTACATATATATATATATATATATATATATATATATTGTGGTTGACAAATCACCCAAAAATCTACTCGCTGAACAAAAAAATCTACTCATCACCTAGCCCCGCCCCAGGCCCGCTTTAAAAAAAATTGAATAAATTCCTAGTAAGAACAACATTCGTTTTTGACATGTTTATTTATTGTATTACATTATACTACAATTAGTCCTTGTTAAGAGTGTGTGTGTGACACAGAGAGAGTGTGCGTGTGTGTGTGACACAGAGAGTGTGTGAGACACAGAGAGTGTGTGAGACACAGAGAGTGTGTGAGATAGGGTGAGGCAGAGGGTGACAGGGTGAGGCAGAGGGTGACAGGGTGAGGCAGAGGGTGACAGGGTGAGACAGAGAATGACAGGGTGATACCGAGAGATACAGAGGTTGACAGGGAGAAAATGGGTGACATGGTGTGACACAGGGTGACAGGGTGAGACAAAGGGTGACAGGGTGAGACAGAGGGTGACAGGGGGAAACAGAGGGTGACAGAAAGTGAGACAGAGGGTGACAGAAAGTGAGACAGAGGGCGACAGAAAGTGAGACAGAGGGAAACAGGGTGGGTGACACACACACACACACACACACACACACACACACACACACACACACACACACACACACACACACACACACACACACACACACACACACACACACACACTCTCCCTCTTACACACACACTCTCTCTCTCCCTCTCACACACACACACACACACACAGACAGACATCAAACCCCTCCCCTCTGCGAGAGCGAGGGTCCGCCCTCACAAATTCCTCTATGCCTCTTATCAGCGGTGCAGACAGGAGATGAAATACAGCAGTGACCGCACGACCCTTCTTTTGGCGATGTTACATATATATACTGGTAATAGTAAAAAGCAGAACAAATAATATAAAAAGGCAATTGCTTGCTTGGGAAGTAGCTTCTGCTGGGCCCAATTTGAGGAATCCCTTGTCAGTAGGGCCGCCAGCAGAAATCTTGGGGCCCAGGACAAATGCAAGGATCAGGCCCCCCTCCCTACCCCATAGCACACCTACCATGACATTTTTTTTAGGGCACAACTTTTACTCAAATGGTAGTGTTGCAAGGCCTATTTCACACCTCACAAACCCCCCCATTTTACACTTTGTAGGCCCTCTCTATTTCCCTCCCTTTTCCCATGTATTTTTCTTCCCTCTGTCTCACCTCTCACTCTCCCCCCGCCATCAATTACCCAACTCTCCCTCTAAACCTACCCCCCCTCACATGTATTTCTTACCCCTACTCCCTCTTTTCCTCACTCTCTCTCTCCCTCTCTCCTCTCACCCTTCCATCAATTACAACACTCTGACTCAATTCCCTCTCCCTCACATAATTCCACCCACAAAATATATGCCAAAAAAAAACCACCCCAATGCAAAAAAATTCCCACCCCCAAATACATACAAAAAAATCTGCAACCCCCAAATTCACACAACCACCCACCTCCCCAATGCACATAAAACCCCTCCAATTCATATAAAAAAAGCCCCAAGACATACTGCACCGACACACTTTATTCGAGCAAATACCCAGTATGTACCTGGCAGATACCTGGAATGCGCCGCTCCTCACCTCTAACAAGCCCCGTTGCATTTGCCTTCCCAGCCTGGGTTCATGCCTGGCTGATGGGCGGCTGATCTGTTAAATGATAATGATTAGGATTTAATAGGCTGCAATGCTTCGCGTGTCTACCAGATGGCATAAATTCATGAATTGTAATGCAGTATATATATATATACTGTGCAGTATTGCAGCCAGTGGGAATAAAATGCTTCAATCCCTGCCTGGAAAATAACTCAATGCACTCGGGCAGAAAACAGTCACAAACCTCAATACACCCGGGTATACCCGAATTCGTGGGACTAGCCGAGCTCGAATAAAGTGTGTCGCCAGTGTATATAGAAGCCCCCACTCCCTCGCAATACGTTTAAAAACATATGACTACTTCCTGTATCAGGAAAGGGATTCCCTGGGCCCGCAGTAGCTGGTCTCCAAACAGCTGACAAAGCTCTGTGATCATACAGGGTGCCTCTGCACAGCCTAGGAGTGCTGCAGCTAAGGCAACGGGTTCTAGCTCATGCTAGCTGGTGGCAAATGCTCCAACACTAACTCGTAATGCATTTCGCCACTAGGTGACTTCATCTGAGATAACCCAGATGGGGAACAGCCCCCAATTTATACACTGGGAGTGCAATGTCTATAGATGGTGATTGGTGCAAATAAATTAAGTGGTATACTGCACCGACACACTTTATTCGAGCAAATACCCAGTATGTACCTGGCAGATACCTGGAATGCGCCGCTCCTCACCTCTGACAAGCCCCGTTGTGTTTGCCTTCCCAGCCTGGGTTCATGCCTGGCTGACGGGCGGCTGATCTGTTAAATGATAATGATTAGGATTTAATAGGCTGCAATGCTTCGCGTGTCTACCAGATGGCATAAATTCATGAATTGTAATGCAGTATATATATATATACTGTGCAGTATTGCAGCCAGCGGGAATAAAATGCTTCAATCCCTGACTGGAAAATAACCCAATGCACTCGGGCAGAAAACAGTCACAAACCTCAATACACCCGGGTATACCCGAATTCGTGGGACTAGCCCAGCTCGAATAAAGTGTGTCGCCAGTGTAACACTATATGACCTAAGTTTACCTCCTCCCAGCATGTGAAATGGGTTGACTGTCAGCTCCTTGGGTAAAAGATTTTTTAAATAAATATAATAAAATAAATAATGGCATAAAATTGACATGAATAAAAATACATATGAATGAGCTCAAACATCCTCAGCTAGGGAAAACTCAACAATAACATTTTAAGAGAGGTATTATTTGGTCCTTGACACTTTGATGCCCATTTATTAAACATACATGAATAATAATAAACATAAAAGTGCAAGTAATTATGGGTATGAATATATTTTTAAAAAGCCATAATGAGAAAAAAACTTAATGGTTAAAAGTATTTTTCTTTTTTTCACCCAAGTGTTTTCATTATAGCACTTATAGTGCTAGTGAAATCCATATAGGAACTAAAGTTAAAATAATTTTTATTAAAGTTCTAACAATAATAAAATGATAAAATCAAAATGGGAAACAATGTTAATACATAATGTCTGCTCGGTAGGCATCCTATTCAATCTAGGCAATATCATAACACTTTTCATTCATTGAGGTTTGCCCAAAGCTATTCGTGTAAGTTACATTTCAACCTGTTCCAGGCGTTGGGCCTAGAAAATCTAATCACCCCTTCATATAACAAAAGTGGGAAAAGTTCATAATGCTCCACCTACTTAGAGAATATTAGGGGATCTTATGAAGATATCTCTGTGCACTCGTTTATTTGCTGGCTGTTTTGTTCAATAAATGGTTCATTAAGCATAATACAATCTCAAATTCTAATTTTAATTGTATTAGATTATATCGGTGTCCCTGTATTCAACAGTTTTTGTAAGCTTGCAATATCTATTACTTAATGGGCATGCATTTTAAATGACTCTTCAGATTTACATAGGAACCGCTGTACATCTCTGACTATAGTGCTCTTGAGCCCTTGATATCCCCTTATCAGAAAATTCCTTGATTTGGTTTATCACCTTCCTGATAGCTACTGAAAGGACTACGAATCCCTTGACATTAGTGCGCCGATGTTCTAAAAACTTTTTGCACATTGTTCGTTTCGTATGGCCTAGATAGTGTAGGCCGCATGTGCATGTCAGGAGATATACCACCTATTGAGTATTACAGTTGATGAATCCCTTTATCTGAAAGGATTCCTTGGTTGTACCTGCTGTAAACTCTGTGTTTCTTTGTTTCTATTTGCTATATGTGTACTGGTGAGACACCATTGCGCCCACATTTGTAGCATCCAGGAGGGCGCTCTGAAATCCAATAGCCATTTATACTCGTTTAACAAAAACTAGATTATGTATTTATAAAATGTTTACCAGGAAGTAATACAGTGAGAGTTACCTCTCATTTTCAAGAATGACCTGGGAACAGAGTTATAACCATACATGATTACATTAAATTAACAGGGTAATACAGTCAACTCACTGACATATTAATGATACAATGTATGTAGTATATCTGAGGAATTGCATCAAGAATTATAGAGTAGATAGAGGATAATAATAAATAGGGTAATAATTGTGTGGTCATGTTATACTCACTATCTGTGTGCAGTGCAGTCAGTATCTCTCTCTCTCTCTCTCTCTCTCTCTCTCTCTCTCTCTTTTTTTATATATATATATTTATTTATAAATAAATATAAATATATATATATATATATATATATATATATATATCTAAAAAGAGAGAGAGAGAGAGAGAGACAATCAAGTGGTTTCTTCTTCTCTTAGCCAAAGACGTACTACTCTATGTTCCTTTTCTCATTCTCCTATTTTTGTACCTTGGTATAATTGTATATACATACTTCACAGCATATGTTCCACCAAAGTAACTACGTCAGCGATGACAGCGACCAACAGTGGCACTACTGTGTTTAGGGTTCTACAGTGCACAGCCACCCTACACTACCCATCTGGTATTTCCACAGCCCAGATAGTTGAACAAACTGGCTGCGGTCCATATTACCTCTGACTCCAGCAATGCTTGGACAGTTTCCCCTATCTCTTTCTGCTCAATTTATTGGATACATAGCTTTGGATATATTTCAGCATTCTATGACACTCAGGATAGCGCTCATGATGTCATCAACAACCAGGGGACTCCCAATAGTTGCTATTATGTGATCAATTTTTACTGCACGCAGTCCTGAGTATACTATCAGCTTTGCCACAGTTGAGAGTCTGGCACATTTCTCTGCTGTACAAATGTGTCAGAGAACACATCCAGGCATTCAGTATACATCCCAGTTAGGCAGCGCTTATAGTAAGTGCGACGCGACGGGAGTAACGCTGGCGACTCAAAATTTGGAGCTGGGGAAATCAGATTTTTCAGAGGCTGTCGCCACATGTGACAGCCTCTGAACCAATCAATGCCCATGTCGCCAGCGACATCCCCGAAAGTTAAATTATAACTTTCGCAGGTGACGTCACCCGTCACTTCGCCAGTCGCGTTGCTGGCACTATAAGCATGACCTAGGGGAGGGCCCAGGAGACTCCCATACAACTCTGGAGAGTTTCTCTTAATTAAGGTAACTTTCCACTATGTGTCCTGTTCACAGCAATGCAGTACTAACTACATTTAAGCATGTCTGTAAGATACAAAAGTTAACCCATCATGCACCTTGGCCTAGGGAGGATTTGTTCCTATAAAGTACACCCAGTTTGGCAATGATTTTGGATGTCAGATTATCAATATGCAACTCAAATTTTAAATGGGAGTGAAACCAAATGCCAAGATATTTAAAATTAGTGACACTTTAGTTGGCTTCAATTAATTACTGCATTTATAAAATTCTGCAGAGCATCTAGTAACCTTGTAATATTAAGAGATGGCAGCCTTGGTATGTTATGCCTCTTTTTTCCTGTACACCGCAAAGGATTTTGTGGCCTATTCTAGTAACTCTGAAGTGAGGCAAACCACTTCTAAATAGCTCTCTTTATGTGAATTGGCCTACTTTGCTATGCTGTAAGCCAGGCCTGCACAGTTCCAGTCCTCGAGAGCCGCAAACAGGCCAGGTTTTCAGGATACCCTAACCCTAACTTCTTTCACTGCAGCCATTGTAATCAGACACTGCTAATGGAGGGTATGATACATTCTCTACCACTGAAAGAATATACATCTCAGTGGTAGACGGCTGATAAGAAGCTGTTTCAGTCTGGTTCTGCCAATTCGATCGGTTTAAAAAATCCTCCATTTTCAGGTCTATGTATGTTGATCTGATTTCTTAGACTTTCAAGACGTTATAGCAGTCCTGTTTTTAGTGCTCATTCTCTCCCCCTTTATCTCTCAACTTTTCTCTCTCCCTTTATCACTCACTCCCCCTTTATCTCCTTCTATATGACCCTTGCCCCACTTCCCCTGACTCAAACTAATCAATCTTTAATCACCTCTCTCTACCTCTTCTCCCTCTCCCACTCCCTTCTCGCTCCCTTCTCTCTCACTCTCCCTTCTCTCCATTTTTTCACTCGGACTCCCACTGGTATTAGTATCTCAGATTTATTTTGATTTTTGGTGTGCAACATTTTTCCACATTACATAGCACTTGTGAGCAAGACATCCAGTCCAGCCACTGCTGATGGGACACTGTTCTTTCACTGATCGCTATATCTGAGCTATTGGGAAACAATTTTAAACACTATTACATTCTCTGCTCTTTCTCTCAGCTGCTATCTCGGTCATTGTGCCCAGCATATGGCGTCATCAGGCATATTAATGCTTCCAACATCCCAGGAGAAAATGGTTATATTGTTTTGAACAAGGGGCCTATTTCTGATGACTTATTCCTGCATTAGTAATATGTGTCATATATCTTGGCTCAATCAGAGGCTTGGTTGAAAACTGAGCCCCTGATGGAACCACATGTGCTTAAGGTGGGATATCCTGAAAACCTGACCTGTTGGACAGGCTTGAGTACTGGAGTTGAGAACCCCTGTTCAAACATTTATCTTCCTACCAGTACATAGGTAATTTCAAGAAATTAAACAAAAAAAGGTAGAAAAACTTTAAACAGCAAAATAACCATACAGTAACTTGTAAACCTTGAGAAATGCATCTTAATAGGGTCATGTCACACTGAAAATATAGTATTCCCAGGTTTAACCCTTGCATTCATCAGCCAGATATGTTGAGTCTTTAAGTTGCATTCATTGTTTTGAAATAGACTTGGTATTTTATGTCTCTTTTTTCCTGTACACCGTAAAGGATTTTGCGGCCTAGTCTAGAAACTCTGAAGTGAGACAAATCACTTCGAAAGAGCACTCTAGATGCGAATTGGCATGGTTTGCTATGCTGCAAGCCCTTCTCGCATGTCCAATCTGTATCTAAAAAGGCTTTGTACGAAGCTGTTTCAGTCTGGTTCTGCCAATTCGATCGGTTTTAAAAAATCCTTCATTTTCAGTGTATGTTGATCTGATTTCTTAGGCTTTAAAAACATTAAAGCAGTCCTGTTTTAAGAGCTCATTCTCTCCCCCTTTCTCTCTCCCTTTATCACTCACTCCCCCTTTATCTCTCTCGATATGACCCTTGCCTTACTTCCCCGACTAAAACTGCCCCCTCTTTAAACACCACTCTTTACCTCTGCTCTCTCTCCCTCTCCCTTCTCTCTCCCTCTCCCTTCTCTCTCATTTTCCCTTCTATCTCACATTCCCTTCTCTCTCACTTTCCCTTCTCTCCATTTTTTCACCCTGACTCCCACTCTATTTCTTTCACTCAACCCGTCTCTTGCTCTCACACATACTGCACGACACACTTTATTAGAGCAAATACCCGGTATGTACCTGGCAGATACCTGGAATGCGCCGCTCCTCACCTCTGACAAGCCCCGTTGCATTTGCCTTCCCAGCCTGGGTTCATGCCTGGCTGATGGGCGGCTGATCTGTTAAATGATAATGATTAGGATTTAATAGGCTGCAATGCTTCGCGTGTCTGCCAGATGGCATAAATTCATGAATTGTAATGCAGTATATATATATATACTGTGCAGTATTGCAGCCAGCGGGAATAAAATGCTTCAATCCCTGCCTGGAAAATAACTCAATGCACTCGGGCAGAAAACAGTCACAAACCTCAATACACCCGGGTATACCCGAATTCGTGGGACTAGCCAAGCTCGAATAAAGTGTGTCGCCAGTGTACTCCCAAAGAGTAACCCTAGAAAATACAAGAGATATCTAGAAATCTAATTGCAAGGTAATAAGTCACATTAAGTGAAATGCACAATGGAATAGTCCCCCCCTTTTTTAAAAAAAACGGTAGATTCCTTACATTTTAGCTATTTGCACTTCTATATTTGTAACACTGGTAATTGCTATAATAACACTGTTACTTTTTTTTAGTTTGTACATGCACACACACAATTAAATGACCTACTGTATCTCAGTACCTCAGATAGACACAGACACACACACACGCCTATGCAGTAAGCGTTCATAAGCCACTTATCAAGCACTTAATGCCTACTGCTATTCAGTAAGCAGTGATAGTGGGTGATAAGGCGGGAAGGTTGGAAGAGATCACGTGCCACTACATGGGTATTCTGAAGTATACACAGCGTGAAGTGTTCGAATAAAGGCCGCTGCTGCTGCAGCTGTACATTCATATGTGCAATAATGAAAGAAAAATCAATGGCGTCTATCCTCATACAATGAGTTTTGGATTCAAATAAGGCATTTCATAGCACAAGGAGAAAAACATATTAGTTAGTAATTTTGCATTTAAAATGGGAAATGCTCAATAATATAATAATATAATTTATAATAATATAATATAGGTCCCTGCCCCATGGAGCTTACAATCTATGTTTTTGGTGCCTGAGGCACAGGGAGATAAAGTGACTTGCCCAAGGTCACAAGGATCTGACACCAGGAATTGAACCAGGCCCCAGGCTTCAAACTCTCAGTGCCACTCAGTGTCTTTTACTCACTGAGCCACTCCCTCTCCACAAGAGTGCAAGAGTGCAAGAGTGCAAGAGTGCAAGAGTGCAAGAGTGCAAGAGAGCAAGAAAGCAAGAAAGAAAGAAAGCAACTGTCTATACTTCCTAATGTGTGGATTCAGAACCACAAACATGAAAAAATATATAATTAAGCAATAATTAAGAGCGGAGAGAAAAATACTAAAATAATTCAGTCAATTCATAGTGAATTAAAAGAAATTAGAGAATTAGTACATGTAAAATATTTTTATTTGTTAAGAATAGATTGATTTAAGATGACACACACACATACAACACACACACACACACACAACACACACAATTAAATGACATATCCCTGGACCTCAGACACACACACTGACATTACAATAAGCAGAATAGATACATTTAGTTTTTGTTACAATTTGTCTCACTCCCAGTTGTAAGACATCAATCATTGTAAACTCTTGAACTCCAGGATGAGTTTGCAGCAAAGCTTCATGGGCACTGTAGTTTTTTTGTCTGCTACAAATTCTCTAATTGGTCACTGATCATGTGATGTCAGATGGGCCTGGGCTTTAATTCAAAGTGTTTAACCGAGTGGTGTGTGTCTCAAATACAGTAAGTTGCTTTATTTTTTTATCTCTGGGAATCTTCTGTGATTAAAGAGGGTCTGTTACTGAAAAAGCACAAGCTGCTGATTACTTTCTGTTTAATAGAGAAATATTCATAAGGTATCAGTGTTTATTTGAGATGTGTCTGTACCTGAAAGCTCAACCACCCCTGTTTGTGGGGCTCTTGTGTATGAAATAGCCCAGAGCAACTACCCCTAGAGATAATATACACACATACACACCCACATACTGTAATGTGTGTGTGTGTGTGTGTGTGTGTGTGTGTGTGTGTGTGTGTGTATATATATCCACTTTTTATTGTCTCTATAAGAGTTCTGATAAAGATTGTAAATACTGTAAATGTTTATCAGTTGATCAAAAAGATTTGATCAGAAGAGTTGCCCTGTAAATTATCTATCAGAGCAGCAATACCAGTATATATGTTAGACAGTGATTGTGGTTTGAATGGTGAATTTTGCAAGTATCTATCTGCGAGTTAATAACATACAAAACATTTACAGACCTGCTGTTATTACTCTGTGAGTTATGATATGATCTCAAACTGTGATTTTTGCCAACATTTGTTTGCTAGCTAGCCACATACAAATCAATTACAGACCTGCTGTTATTACTCTGAGAGTCATGATATGATGATATATGGCAAGAGATCCAAATAATCCTCATCCTATTTACATATCAGCCACAAAAAGGGATTTTTAATCATGTATATGTGTTTTTAATTATCTATGTAGAATTAATAAAATGTTATTATTTTCTGATATCCGCAGTGATTCTGGCCAACCTGACAGATCTGCAGTAATATACTGCAAGACCAATTTGTTTGCTAGCTAGCCACATGCAAATCAATTACAGACCTGCTGTTATTTACTCTGAGAGTCATGATATGATGATATATGGCAATAGATTCAAATAATCCTCATCCTATTTACATATCAGCCACAAAAAGGGATTTTTAATAATGTATATGTGTTTTTAATTATCTATGTAGAATTAATAAAATTTTATATTTTCTGATATCCGCAGTGATTCTGGCCAACCTGACAGATCTGCAGTAATATACTGCAAGACCAATTTGTTTGCTAGCTAGCCACATACAAATCAATTACAGACCTGCTGTTATTACTCTGAGAGTCATGATATGATGATATATGGCATAGATCCAAATAATCCTCATCCTATTTACATATCAGCCACAAAAAGGGATTTTTAATCATGTATATGTGTTTTTAATTATCTATGTAGAATTAATAAAATTTTATTATTTTCTGATATCCGCAGTGATTCTGGCCAACCTGACAGATCTGCAGTAATATACTGCAAGACCAATTTGTTTGCTAGCTAGCCACATACAAATCAATTACAGACCTGCTGTTATACTCTGAGAGTCATGATATGATGATATATGGCAATAGATTCAAATAATCCTCATCCTATTTACATATCAGCCACAAAAAGGGATTTTAATCATGTATATGTGTTTTTAATTATCTATGTAGAATTAATAAATTTTATTATTTTCTGATATCCGCAGTGATTCTGGCCAACCTGACAGATCTGCAGTAATATACTGCAAGACCAATTGTTGTCTACCTTTACCATACGAATGACAATAGAGTGCTGTATATAAGGGGAACTCTTCTGATCAAATCTTTTTTGATCAACTCTGATAAACATTATATCTATACCCCTTGAGCACCTGTCGTTTGATCCTATATACCTATTCATAACGGTGATTGCGGTCACATTCACGTACTTTTAAATACTGTACATGTTAATTTTTCTTTGGTTGAAATATGGTATTCATTGGTTTATCATCAACCAGCCCTGTTTGTGGGTGGCTCTTTGCATAGTTCTGTGTATTCTCTGTGTTTTTTCTGTTAAGTTTGCTGAGTAACCTTGTGATATAAAGAGATGGCAGCCTTAGTTTGTTATGCCTCTTTTTTTCCCTGTAAACCTCAATGGCTTTTGCGGCCTATCCTAGCCACTCTGAAGTGAGACAACCGCTTCTAAAGAGTACTCTAGAATGCAAATGTAAATAAAAAGTATAATAGAATTTGAACAAATGGCTGCTCAACTCAAGTCCTTAAGCCACGAAACATGTCTGAATTTCAGGATTTTCCAGCTTCAGCACAAGTGGCTCAAACAGAGGCTGTTTGAAGACAGAGACCCTGATTGAGCCACCTGTGCTGAAGCAGGGACTGATTAAAGCATCTGTGTTGAAGCTTGGATATCCTGAACACCTGACCTCCCTTCTCTCTCTCCCTTTCCCTTCTCTCTCTTTCCATTCTCAACCTCTCCCTCTCCTTCTCTCTCTCTCCTCTCCCTTCTCTCTCTCTCTCCCTCTCCCTTCTCTCTCTCCCCCCTCCCTTCTCTCTCCTCTCCCTTATAACTCCCTCGTCATTCCTCTCCCCTCCTTCCTCTCTCTCTCAACCATTCCTTTCTCTCTCACCCTCTTCCTTCTCTCTGTCTCTCCCTCTCCTCTTCTCTCTCTCGCCCTTCTCTCTCCTCTCTCCCTCTCCTCTCTCCCTCTCCCTTCTCTCTCCCTCTCCCTTCTCTCTCCCTTTTCCTTGTCACTCCCTCATCACTCTCTCTCTCTCCTTCTCTCTCTCTCTCTCTCTCTCTCTCTCTCTCTCTCCCTTCTCCATCTTCCTTCTTCTCCATCTCCCTTCTCTCTACATCTACCTTCTCTCTCTTCCGTATCCCTTCTCTCTCTCCCTATCCCTTCTCTCTCTCCCTATCCCTTCTCTCTCTCCCTCTTCCTTCTCTCTCCCTATCCCTTGTCGCTCCCTCTCCCTTGTTTCTACCTCTCCCATTGTCTCTCCATTCTCTCTCCCTCTTCCTTCTCTCTCCCTCTTCCTTCTCTCTCCCTCTTCCTTCTCTCTCCCTCTTCCTTCTCTCTCCCTCTTCCTTCTCTCTCCCTCTTCCTTCTCTCTCCCTCTTCCTTCTCTCTCCCTCTTCCTTCTCTCTCCATCTTCCTTCTCTCTCCCTCTTCCTTCTCTCTCCCTTTCCATTCTCTCTCCCTTTTCCTTTCCCCTCCCTTTTCCTTCTCTCTCCCTCTCCCTTCTCTCTCCCTCCTCTCTTCCTTGTCACCCCCTTCTCTCTCCCTATCCCTTCTCTCTCCCTTTCCTTGTCTCTCCCTCTCCCTTGTCTCTCCATTCTCTCTCCCTTTCGTTCTCTCTCCCTTTTCCTTCTCTCTCCCTTTCCTTCTCTCTCCCTTTTCTTTCTCTCTCCCTTTTCTTTCTCTCTCCTTTCTCTCTCCCTTCTCTCTCCCTTTTCTCACTCCCTTCTCTATCCCTCTGCCTTCTCTCTCCCTTCTCTCTCCCTATCCCTTCTCTCTCCCTCTTCCTTCTCTCTCCCTCTTCCTTCTCTCTCCCTCTTCCTTCTCTCTCCCTTTCCAATATCTCTCCCTTTTCCTTGTCTCTCCATTCTCTCCCTTTTCCTTTCCCCTCCCCTTTCCTTCGCTCTCCCTCTCCCTTCTCTCTCTCTCCACTCCCTTCTCTCTCTCTCCCCCTCCCTTCTCTCTCCCTCTCCCTTATAACTCCCTCATCATTCCCTCTACCTCTCTCTCTCCCTCTCCCTTCTCTCTCTCTCCCTTTCCCTTCTCTCTCACCCTCTTCCTTCTGTCTGTCTCTCCCTCTCCCTTCTCTCTCTCTCCCTTCTCTCTCTCCTCTCTCCTTCTCCCTTCTCTCTCCCTCTCCCTTCTCTCTCCCTTTTCCTTGTCACTCCCTCATCACTCTCTTTCTCTCCCTTCTCTCTCTCTCTCCCTTCTCTCTCTCCCTCTTCCTTCTCTCTCCCTATCCCTTGTCGCTCACTCTCCCTTGTTTCTACCTCTCCTTGTCTCTCCATTCTCTCTCCCTCTTCCTTCTCTCTCCTCTTCCTTCTCTCTCCCTCTTCCTTCTCTCTCCCTCTTCCTTCTCTCTCCCTCTTCCTTCTCTCTCCCTCTTCCTTCTCTCTCCCTTTTCCTTTCCCCTCCCTTTCCTTCTCTCTCCTTCTCTCTCCCTTCTCTCTCCCTCCTCTCTCCCGTGTCACTCCATTCTCTCTCCCTCTCCCTTCTCTCTCCCTATCCCTTCTCTCTCCCTTTCCTTGTCGCTCCCTCTCCCTTGTTTCTACTCTCCCTTGTCTCTCCATTCTCTCTTCCTTTTCCTTCTCTCTCCCTTTTCCTTCTATCTCCCTTTCCTTCTCTCTCCCCTTTCCTTCTCTCTCCCTTTCCCTTCTCTCTCCCTTTTCTTTCTCTCTCCCTCTCCATATCCACATTTATTGACTATAAGAGTTCTGATAAAGATTGTAAGTACTGTAACTTGTAATGTTTATGTGGTTTTAATATTGGTCTTCAATTGGTTTATCATCAACCAGCCCTGTTGTGGGGCTCATGTGTATGAAATTCCCCAGAGCACCTACCCCCTTTATTGTCTCCATAAGAGTTCTGTAAAGATTGTAAATACTGTGAATGTTAATGTTTCTGTGGTTTGAAATTTGGTATTCATTGGTTTATCATCAACCAGTTCTGTATGTGGGTGGCTCTTTGCATTGGTTCTGTGTATTCTCTGTGTTTTTCTGTTATGTTTGCTGAGTAACCTTGTGATATAAAGAGATGGCAGCCTTGGTTTGTTATGCCTCTTTTTTCCTGTACACAGCAAAAGATTTTGCGGCCTATTCTAATCACTCTTAAGTGAGACAACCGCTTCTAAAGAGCACTCTAGATGCAAATGTAAATAATAGGTATCATAGAATTTGAACACATGGCTGCTCAACTCAAGTCCTTAATCCCCCAAACTGGTCTGAATTTCAGGATTTTACAGCTTCAGCACAATTTTACAGCTTCAGCACAAGTGGCTCAAACAGAGGCTTGTTTGGAAGACAGAGACCCTGATTGAGCCACCTGTGCTGAAGCAGGGACTGATTAAAGCATCTGTGTTGAAGCTTGGATATCCTGAACACCTGACCTCCCTTCTCTCTCTCCCTTTCCCTTCTCTCTCTCTCCCTCTCAACCTCTCCCTCTCCCTTCTCTCTCTCTCCCCTCTCCCTTCTCTCTCTCTCTCCCTCTCCATTCTCTCTCTCTCCCCCTCCCTTCTCTCTCCCTCTCCCTTATAACTCCCTCGTCATTCCCTCTCCCTTCTCTCTCTCTCCCTTTCCCTTCTCTCTCACCCTCTTCCTTCTCTCTCCCTCTCCCTCTCCCTTCTCTCTCTCTCCCTTCTCTCTCTCCTCTCTCCCTCTCCCTTCTCTCTCCCTCTCCCTTCTCTCTCCCTTTTCCTTGTCACTCCCCTCATCACTCTCTCTCCCTTCTCTCTCTCTCTCTCTCTCCCTTCTCTCTCTCTCCCTTCTCCATCTTCCTTCTTTCTCCATCTCCCTTCTCTCTACATCTACCTTCTCTCTCTCCGTATCCCTTCTCTCTCTCCGTATCCCTTCTCTCTCTCCGTATCCCTTCTCTCTCTCCCTATCCCTTCTCTCTCTCCCTATCCCTTTTCTCTCTCCCTCTTCCTTCTCTCTCCCTATCCCTTGTCGCTCCCTCTCCCTTGTTTCTACCTCTCCCTTGTCTCTCCATTCTCTCTCCTCTTCCTTCCCTCTCCCTCTTCCTTCTCTCCCCATCTTCCTTCTCTCTCCATCTTCCTTCTCTCTAAATCTTCCTTCTCTCTCCCTCTTCCTTCCTCTCCCTCTTCTTCTCTCTCCCTTTCAATCTCTCTCCCTTTTCCTTGTCTCTCCATTCTCTCCCTTTTCCTTTCCCCTCCCCTTTCCTTTGCTTTCCCCTCTCCCTTCTCTCTCTCTCCACTCCCTTCTCTCTCTCTCTCTCTCATCTCTCTCTCTCTCTCTCTCTCTCCTCCCTTATAACTCCCTCATCATTCCCTCTACTCTCTCTCTCTCCCTCTCCCTTCTCTCTCTCTCCCTTTCCCTTCTCTCTCACCCTCTTCCTTCTCTCTGTCTATCCCTCTCCCTTCTCTCTCTCTCCCTTCTCTCTCTCCTCTCTCCCCTCTCCCTTCTCTCTCCCTCTCCCTCCTCTCTCCCTTTTCCTTGTCACTCCCTCATCACTCTCTTTCTCTCCCTTCTCTCTCTCTCTCCCTTCTCTCTCTCCCTCTTCCTTCTCTCTCCCTATCCCTTGTCACTCCCTCTCCCTTGTTTCTACCTCTCCCTTGTCTCTCCATTCTCTCTCACCCTCTTCCTTCTCTCTGTCTATCCCTCTCCCTTCTCTCTCTCTCCCTTCTCTCTCTCCTCTCTCCCTCTCCCTTCTCTCTCCCTCTCCCTCCTCTCTCCCTTTTCCTTGTCACTCCCTCATCACTCTCTCTCTCTCTCTCATCTCTCTCTCCCTTCTCTCTCTCTCCCTTCTCCATCTTCCTTCTTTCTCCATCTCCCTTCTCTCTACATCTACCTTCTCTCTCTCCGTATCCCTTCTCTCTCTCCGTATCCCTTCTCTCTCTCCCTATCCCTTCTCTCTCTCCCTATCCCTTTCTCTCTCCCTCTTCTTCTCTCTCCCTATCCCTTGTCGCTCCCTCTGCCTTGTTTCTACCTCTCCCTTGTCTCTCCATTCTCTCTCCCTCTTCCTTCCCTCTCCCTCTTCCTTCTCTCTCCATCTTCCTTCTCTCTCCATCTTCCTTCTCTCTCCATCTTCCTTCTCTCTCCCTCTTCCTTCTCTCTCCCTCTTCCTTCTCTCTCCCTCTTCCTTCTCTCTCCCTTTCCATTCTCTCTCTCTTTTCCTTTCCGCTCCCCTTTCCTTCTCTCTCCCTCTCCCTTCTCTCTCCCTCCTCTCTCCCTTGTCACCCCCTCCTCTCTCCCTCTCCCTTCTCTCTCCCTATCCCTTCTCTCTCCCTTTCCTTGTCTCTCCCTCTCCCTTGTCTCTCCATTCTCTCTCCCTTTTCCTTCTCTCTCCCTTTTCCTTCTCTCTCCCTTTTCCTTCTCTCTCCTTTTCCCTTCTCTCTCCCTTTTCTTTCTCTCTCCCTTTTCTCACTCCTTCTCTATCCCTCTGCCTTTCTCTCCCTTCTCTCTCCCTATCCCTTCTCTCTCCCTCTTCCTTCTCTCTCCCTCTTCCGTCTCTCTCCCTTTCCATGCTCTCTCCCTTTTCCTTATCTCTCCATTCTCTCCCTTTTCCTTTCCCCTTCCCTTTCCTTCGCTCTCCCTCTCCTTCTCTCTCTCTTCCACTCCCTTCTCTATCTCCCCCTCCCTTCTCTCTCCCTCTCCCTTATAACTCCCTCATCATTCCCTCTCCCTCTCCCTTCTCTCTCTCAACCATTCCTTTCTCTCTCACCCTCTTCCTTCTCTCTGTCTCTCCCTCTCTCTTCTCTCTCTCTCCCTTCTCTCTCCTCTCTCCCTCTCCCTTCTCTCTCCCTCTCCCTTCTCTCTCCCTTTTCCTTGTCACTCCCTCATCACTCTCTCTCCCTTCTCTCTCTCTCTCTCTCTCTCTCTCTCTCTCTCTCTCTCTCTCTCTCTCTCTCTCTCTCTCTCTCTCTCTCTCTCTCTCTCTCTCTCTCTCTCTCTCTCTCTCTCTCTCTCTCTCTCTCTCCCTTCTCCATCTTCCTTCTTCTCCATCTCCTTCTCTCTACATCTACCTTCTCTCTACATCTACCTTCTCTGTCTCCCTATCCCTTCTCTCTCTCCCTCTTCCTTCTTTCTCTCCCTCTTCCTTCTTTCTCTCCCTCTTCCTTCTCTCTCTCCCTCTTCCTTCTCTCTCCCTATCCCTTGTCGCTCCCTCTCCCTTGTTTCTACCTCTCCCTTGTCTCTCCATTCTCTCTCCCTCTTCCTTCTCTCTCCCTCTTCCTTCTCTCTCCCTCTTCCTTCTCTCTCCATCTTCCTTCTCTCTCCATCTTCCTTCTCTCTCCATCTTCCTTCTCCCTCCCTCTTCCTTCTCTCTCCCTTTCCATTCTCTCTCCCTTTTCCTTTCCCTCCCTTTTCCTTTCCCCTCCCTTTTCCTTCTCTCTCCCTCTCCCTTCTCTCTCCTCCTCTCTCCCTTGTCACCCCCTTCTCTCTCCCTCTCCCTTCTCTCTCCCTATCCCTTCTCTCTCCCTTTCCTTGTCTCTCCCTCTCCCTTGTCTCTCCATTCTCTCTCCCTTTTCCTTCTCTCTCCCTTTTCCTTCTCTCTCCCTTTCCTTCTCTCTCCCTATCCCTTCTCTCTCCCTCTTCCTTCTCTCTCCCTCTTCCTTCTCTCTCCCTTTCCAATCTCTCTCCCTTTTCCTTGTCTCTCCATTCTCTCCCTTTTCCTTTCCCCTCCCCTTTCCTTTGCTTTCCCTCTCCCTTCTCTCTCTCTCCACTCCCTTCTCTCTCTCTCTCCCTCCCTTCTCTCTCCCTCTCCCTTATAACTCCCTCATCATTCCTCTACTCTCTCTCTCTCCCTCTCCCTTCTCTCTCTCTCCCTCTCCCTTCTCTCTCTCTCCCTTTTCCTTCTCTCTCACCCTCTTCCTTCTCTCTGTCTATCCCTCTCCCTTCTCTCTCTCTCCCTTCTCTCTCTCCTCTCTCCCTCTCCCTTCTCTCTCCCTCTCCCTCCTCCTCTCCCTTTTCCTTGTCACTCCCTCATCACTCTCTTTCTCTCCCTTCTCTCTCTCTCTCCCTTCTCTCTCTCCCTCTTCCTTCTCTCTCCCTATCCCTTGTCACTCCCTCTCCCTTGTTTCTACCTCTCCCTTGTCTCTCCCTTCTCTCTCCCTCTTCCTCCTCTCTCCCTCTTCCTTCTCTCTCCATCTCCTTCTCTCTCCATCTTCCTTCCCTCTCCCTCTTCCTTCTCTCTCCCTTTCCATTCTCTCTCCCTTCTCCTTTCCCCTCCCTTTCCTTCTCTCTCTTTCTCTCTCCCTTCTCTCTCCCTTGTCACTCCATTCTCTCTCCCTCTCCCTTCTCTCTCCCTATCCCTTCTCTCTCCCTTTCCTTGTCTCTCCCTCTCCCTTGTCTCTCCATTCTCTCTTCCCTTTCCTTCTCTCTCCCTTTTCCTTTTTTCTCCCTTTCCTTCTCTCTCCCTTTTCCTTCTCTCTCCCTTTCCTTCTCTCTCCCTTTTCTTTCTCTCTTCCTTCTCCATATCCACATTTATTGACTATAAGAGTTCTGATAAAGATTGTAAGTACTGTAAACTTGTAATGTTTATGCGGTTAGAAATATGGTATTCATTGGTTTATCATCAACCAGCCCTGGTTGTGGGTGGCTCTTGTGTATGAAATAGTCCATAGCACCTACCCCTAGAGATAATGTACACATACACACCCACATACTGTAATGTGTGTGTGTGTGTGTGTGTGTGTGTGTGTATATATCCACATTTATTGTCTACAAGGGTACTGATAAGGATTGTAAGTACTGTAACTTGTAATGTTTATGTGGTTTTAAATATGGTATTCATTGTTTATCATCAACCAGCCCTGTTTGTGGGGCTCTTGTGTATGAAATTCCCCAGAGCACCTACCCCCTTTATTGTCTCCATAAGAGTTCTGTTAAGATTGTAAATACTGTGAATGTTAATGTTTCTGTGGTTTGAAACCTCTCCCTCTCCCTTCTCTCTCTCTCCCCTCCCTTCTCTCTCCCTCTCCCTTATAACTCCCTCGTCATTCCCTCTCCCTTCTCTCTCTCCTTTCCCTTCTCTCTCACCCTCTTCCTTCTCTCTCCCTCTCCCTCTCCCTTCTCTCTCTCCCTTCTCTCTCTCCTCTCTCCCTCTCCCTTCTCTCTCCCTCCTCTCTCCCTTTTCCTTGTCACTCCCTCATCACTCTCTCTCTCTCCCTTCTCTCTCTCTCCCTTCTCCATCTTCCTTCTTTCTCCATCTCCCTTCTCTCTACATCTACCTTCTCTCTCTCCGTATCCCTTCTCTCTCTCCCTATCACTTCTCTCTCTCCCTATCCCTTCTCTCTCTCCCTTTTCCTTCTCTCTCCCTATCCCTTGTCGCTCCCTCTCCCTTGTTTCTACCTCTCCCTTGTCTCTCCATTCTCTCTCCCTCTTCCTTCCCTCTCCCTCTTCCTTCTCTCCCCATCTTCCTTCTCTCTCCATCTTCCTTCTCTCTAAATCTTCCTTCTCTCTCCCTCTTCCTTCTCTCTCCCTCTTCCTTCTCTCTCCTCTTCCTTCTCTCTCCTTTCCAATCTCTCTCCCTTTTCCTTGTCTCTCCATTCTCTCCCTTTTCCTTTCCCCTCCCCTTTCCTTTGCTTTCCCTCTCCCTTCTCTCTCTCTCCCTCCCTTCTCTCTCTCTCTCCCTTATAACTCCCTCATCATTCCCTCTACTCTCTCTCTCCCCTCTCCCTTCTCTCTCTCTCCCTTTCCCTTCTCTCTCACCCTCTTCCTTCTCTCTGTCTATCCCTCTCCCTTCTCTCTCTCTCCCTTCTCTCTCTCCTCTCTCCTCTCCCTTCTCTCTCCCTCTCCCTCCTCTCTCCCTTTTCCTTGTCACTCCCTCATCACTCTCTTTCTCTCCCTTCTCTCTCTCTCTCCTTCTCTCTCTCCCTCTTCCTTCTCTCTCCCTATCCCTTGTGACTCCCTCTCCCTGTTTCTACCTCTCCCTTGTCTCTCCATTCTCTCTCACCCTCTTCCTTCTCTCTGTCTATCCCTCTCCCTTCTCTCTCTCTCCCTTCTCTCTCTCCTCTCTCCCTCTCCCTCCTCTCTCCCTCTCCCTCCTCTCTCCCTTTTCCTTGTCACTCCCTCATCACTCTCTTTCTCTCCCTTCTCTCTCTCTCCCTTCTCTCTCTCCCTCTTCCTTCTCTCTCCCTATCCCTTGTCACTCCCTCTCCCTTGTTTCTACCTCTCCCTTGTCTCTCCATTCTCTCTCCCTCTTCCCTCTCTCTCTCTCTTCCTTCTCTCTCCATCTTCCTTCTCTCTCCATCTTCCTTCTCTCTCCCTCTTCCTTCTCTCTCCCTTTCCATTCTCTCTCCCTTTTCCTTTCCCCTCCCTTTTCCTTCTCTCTCTTTCTCTCTCCCTTCTCTCTCCCTCCTCTCTCCCTTGTCACTCCATTCTCTCTCCCTCTCCCTTCTCTCTCCCTATCCCTTCTCTCTCCCTTTCCTTGTCTCTCCCTCTCCCTTGTCTCTCCATTCTCTCTTCCTTTTCCTTCTATCTCCCTTTTCCTTCTATCTCCCTTTCCTTCTCTCTCCCTTTCCCTTCTCTCTCCCTTTTCTTTCTCTCTCCCTTCTCCATATCCACATTTATTGACTATAAGAGTTCTGATAAAGATTGTAAGTACTGTAACTTGTAATGTTTATGCGGTTAGAATATGGTATTCATTGGTTTATCATCAACCAGCCCTGGTTGTGGGTGGCTCTTGTGTATGAAATAGTCCATAGCACCTACCCTAGAGATAATGTACACATACACACCCACATACTGTAATGTGTGTGTGTGTGTGTGTGTGTGTGTGTGTGTGTGTGTGTGTGTGTGTGTGTGTGTGTATATCCACATTTATTGTCTACAAGGGTACTGATAAAGATTGTAAGTACTGTAACTTGTAATGTTTATGCAGTTTGAAATATGGTATTAATTGGTTTATCATCAACCAGCCCTGTTTGTGGGGCTCTTTTGTGTGAAATAGCCCAGAGCACCTACCCCTAGAGATAATGTACACATATACACCCACATACTGTAATGTGTGTGTTTATATCCACATTTATTGTCTATAAAGAGTTCTGATAAAGATTGTAAGTACTGTAACTTGTAATGTTTATGTGGTTTTAAATATGGTATTCATTGGTTTATCATCAACCAGCCCTGTTTGTGGGGCTCTTGTGTATGAAATTCCCCAGAGCACCTACCCCCTTTATTGTCTCCATAAGAGTTCTGTTAAAGATTGTAAATACTGTGAATGTTAATGTTTCTGTGGTTTGAAATTTGGTATTCATTGGTTTATCATCAACCAGTTCTGTTTGTGGGTGGCTCTTTGCATTGTTCTGTGTATTCTCTGTGTTTTTCTGTTATGTTTGCTGAGTAACCTTGTGATATAAAGAGATGGCAGCCTTGGTTTGTTATGCCTCTTTTTTCCTGTACACAGCAAAAGATTTTGCGGCCTATTCTAATCACTCTTAAGTGAGACAAACCGCTTCTAAAGAGCACTCTAGATGCAAATGTAAATAATAGGTATCATAGAATTGAACACATGGCTGCTCAACTCAAGTCCCTTAATCCCCCAAACTGGTCTGAATTTCAGGATTTTACAGCTTCAGCACAATTTTACAGCTTCAGCACAAGTGGCTCAAACAGAGGCTTGTTTGAAGACAGAGACCCTGATTGAGCCACCTGTGCTGAAGCAGGGACTGATTAAAGCATCTGTGTTGAAGCTTGGATATCCTGAACACCTGACCTCCCTTCTCTCTCTCTCCCTTTCCCTTCTCTCTCTCTCCCTTCTCAACCTCTCCCTCTCCCTTCTCTCTCTCTCCCTCTCCCTTCTCTCTCTCTCTCTCCCTCTCCATTCTCTCTCTCCCCTCCCTTCTCTCTCCCTCTCCCTTATAACTCCCTCGTCATTCCCTCTCCCTTCTCTCTCTCCCTTTCCCTTCTCTCTCACCCTCTTCCTTCTCTCTCCCTCTCCCTCTCCCTTCTCTCTCTCCCTTCTCTCTCTCCTCTCTCCCTCTACCTTCTCTCTCCCTCTCCCTTCTCAATCCCTTTTCCTTGTCACTCCCTCATCACTCTCTCTCTCTCCCTTCTCTCTCTCTCCCTTCTCCATCTTCCTTCTTTCCTCCATCTCCCTTCTCTCTACATCTACCTTCTCTCTCTCCGTATCCCTTCTCTCTCTCCCTATCCCTTCTCTCTCTCCCTATCCCTTCTCTCTCTCCCTCTTCCTTCTCTCTCCCTATCCCTTGTCGCTCCCTCTCCCTTGTTTCTACCTCTCCCTTGTCTCTCCATTCTCTCTCCCTCTTCCTTCCCTCTCCCTCTTCCTTCTCTCCCATCTTCCTTCTCTCTCCATCTTCCTTCTCTCTCCATCTTCCTTCTCTCTCCATCTTCCTTCTCTCTCCCTTTCCATTCTCTCTCCCTTTTCCTTTTCCCTCCCTTTTCCTTCTCTCTCCCTTTCCCTTCTCTCTCTCTCCCTTCTCAACCTCTCCCTCTCCCTTCTCTCTCTCTCCTCTCCCTTCTCTCTCTCTCTCTCCCTCTCCATTCTCTCTCTCCCCCTCCCTTCTCTCTCCCTCTCCCTTATAACTCCCTCGTCATTCCCTCTCCCTTCTCTCTCTCCCTTTCCCTTCTCTCTCACCCTCTTCCTTCTCTCTCCCTCTCCCTTCTCTCTCTCCCTTCTCTCTCTCCTCTCTCCCTCTACCTTCTCTCTCCCTCTCCCTTCTCAATCCCTTTTCCTTGTCACTCCCTCATCACTCTCTCTCTCTCCCTTCTCTCTCTCTCCCTTCTCCATCTTCCTTCTTTCTCCATCTCCCTTCTCTCTACATCTACCTTCTCTCTCTCCGTATCCCTTCTCTCTCTCCTATCCCTTCTCTCTCTCCCTATCCCTTCTCTCTCTCCCTCTTCCTTCTCTCTCCCTATCCCTTGTCGCTCCCTCTCCCTTGTTTCTACCTCTCCCTTGTCTCTCCATTCTCTCTCCCTCTTCCTTCCCTCTCCCTCTTCCTTCTCTCCCCATCTTCCTTCTCTCTCCATCTTCTTCTCTCTCCATCTTCCTCTCTCTCCATCTTCCTTCTCTCTCCCTTTCC